>NC_090261.1:5389253-5414253 GCF_037325665.1 Littorina saxatilis | reverse complement strand
GGCTCGTGCATATTCATGAGGCTGGGGTCAGGGCGAGATGAAAGCCAATGGAATTGAAGAACGCTGTGTACATATAATGCCCCAGCTGACTAGCGATCAGCTGTGTGCTCCTGGGAAGCCGGTATACCGTTGACGCCGGATCGCTGAGTGAAACGAAAGAGAGAGGAGAGAGAGGACTTTGCGGTGAAAATACACTCAACCCCAACCCATTTGCTTGCAATTTTGAATCAAAGTCCAAGTGATCAGTAACGCTGAGGTGATCTGAGAAGTGTAGAAGTATGGTGCGTGTGATTTCAGAGAAGTTATTTAGCCCACCGCGATCCCGACACAGTTCGGGGGAGACGGTTGACAAAGAGCTAGCAGCTCGGGCGGTGGAGGCCCTTTCCAGTTTGAACTCTCGCCGATTGGACTTTTCTGACTATGAATCTTCTAGCGATTCTCACTGGGATTCCGAGCTGGACCTTGACGGAGACTGCGCAGAAAGTGCCAGTGGCGACCAGTTTGCAGACGGCGTATGCAGAGCCCGGGGAACGGTAAGTTGACTTGACCTATTTCTCGACGCGATCAGCTGTGCGCCTCTGCCAAAGCGGCTGTTCACGCACTGAGCGAGTGCACCTTTGTTTTTCGGTCAAGTGTCCGCGCTTTGCAGCTTCTGTGCAGTTTTATGCACTGTGCATTGTGTGCATTGACTCGGACAAGGTTTTGGAGGAGTTTTCTTGCAAGTTGGGAATTTTCGCACTGTTCTTTATTGATTTGCAGGCGCTTTGTTCGTCAGCTGACGAGGCAAGAAATACGGTCGAATTCAAGGGGAGTAACTGGAAAATCGGTCAGCTGTGGAAAGTTCACCGCATTGGTTAAAATATTCAATGAGGCCTGGGGGGGTTTGGGGCGGACTTTTGACGTTGCGATACTTTAAAACTGGCTGAGGGACGTGCCGAAAGGCTTAGCGATTTGTGTGTTTGGTTTGATGTTGATGCAATGTCTCCTGACGGGTTGGTTAAGTCGCGAACCGGCTGACCTGATACGCCGAGTTTTCCTCACGGTGACCATGACGTTGACGTCAGCTTTCTATTTATAGCCCAAACGCATGCTGACAGTCTGTGTGGTGACGAAATGCCGCTCAAGGTCGCGCGTGCCGCAACGGGCTTTTTATTCATCCTCTCAGCTGATTCCATCCCTCTCCATCCTCTCAGCGTGCTCCTTCTCCCAGAAAAACCTTATTGATCTCGTCCGCGTCAAAAGTGCAGTTGGACCATGCAAGAGATTGGCTCGGCAAGGCCTCCACAGAATGGGCAGCGAGAGATAAGGGATGGTTTCTGTGGTTGCCAAGTGCACGCGTGCTAAGCCCGATCAGCTGACGGATCGACGCGTGCGCTATGCCCCCCGAAAACCTCGAACTCTGCGATTCTGCGCATCAGATTGAACCCTTTCCGTTCACCTTTGTCCCGCGTCTCTGCATAAAAGCTCTATGTATTTTCGCCCATCGTTTTACGTATGACGTTTCATTTACCAACATGTATTTTTCCTTCCTTTTTCTGTCAAAAGTACGGTTGAATCAGCAGAATGTTCTTCCTTTTCCCGCAGCTTCTAGCTGTGAACATGAACGGCTAGAAAGCATAACCGGTCTCGCACTTCTTGTCAGCGCGTGCGTGGTAGCATAATAATTAATGAGGCCTTCTTTCTGGCACGGTCAGCAGAAATGCCTCACGTCCTATTTCTGGCGCTTGCACTGAGGCCGGTAATGATCCGCTCGGTTCGGATTCTCTCTCTCTCTCTCTCTCTCTCTCTCTCTCTCTCTCTCTCTCTCTCTCTCTCTCTCTCTCTCTCTCTCTCTCAGTCTCACACACCGCACAAGAGCACGTTCTAGACTAACGTAAACGTGGAGAGGAAATGAAAACATTTCCTTTGCCCACAGCACTCCACTGTGCCCACTTGAAGATAATGTGAATTTCTCTCTCTCTCTCTCTCTCTCTCTCTCTCTCTCTCTCTCTCTCTCTCTCTCTCTCTCTCTCTCTCTCTCTCTCTCTCTCTCTCTCTCTCAGTCTTACACACCGCACAAGAGCACGTTCTAGACTAACGTAAACGTGAAGAGGAAATACATTTCCTTTGCCCACAGCACTCCACTGTGCCCACTTGAAGATAATGTGAATTTCTCTCTCTCTCTCTCTCTCTCTCTCTCTCTCTCTCTCTCTCTCTCTCTCTCTCTCTCTCTCTCTCTCTCTCTCTCGCACACACTTTCAGTTCTCAACTCCAGCGACCCTTTACCTACTCCCCAGAGCTCTTACGGCAGACTGGTTGATTTAACACCCGTATCTGCCTGCCGGTCAACTCAATGTTTTAAAACAAGCTTACCACAGTTATTGGCGCAATGCATCCAGGGAGAAAAAGTCAGTCGTGACTGCCTGAATGACCTCGACACGCCGCTTGACCAGTTTGCACCTGTCGCACACACACACGCACCCAGGGCTGTCATCTGAACAGACAAAGTCGGTTAATTACCCGTTAAGTCCACTGTGACAGCTGACTTAAGTAGAGTACAAGAAAATTGGTTGATTAAAATCAACATGGCCGAAGCAATATTTTCATAAAAGAAGCGGTATTGTACGGGCACATGTTGAATTTGGGTTACATGTGTTGCAGAGTATTTGAAAATCCGTAGGCATAAAAACATGCAAAGAAGAGTGATAGGTCCTTGTTGTGAATATAATCAAGTGCATAAATTGATACTGATACAGAGAGAGAGAGAGAGAGAGAGAGAGAGAGAGAGAGAGAGAGAGAGAGAGAGAGAGAAAACAAAACTGTAACTGATCTCGTGAGAACGGTAACAAAACGAGACATGCCAGATCTCCGAACCCATTGCAATAGATGACCGCTCCTGCGGCCACCAATCAGTCTTCACCAGACCTTGCAATTTAAGTAAATGTGCTGTGTTTCTCAACTGTCTCACTGGTTTCAGAAAAATACAATCATCCTGAGTTTAGTGTCTTTGTGATAAGAGATATAGCTTCTAAAACATGATTTTAATGACAACACCAAGCTTTGATCAAGTATGTGTTCAGAAATGAAGTATTTTAACATCTTCTGTTCGTAGTGAAATCATTAATTTGATTAAATTTAAAGGCATGTGACTGTGTGAGTAGGTTATACCTGGAACTGCTTACTGCATGCAACGTCAGCTCACGGAATTTTGTATTTTTCTTACGAGAAAAATAGATACATCCATTTACTATAATGTGTTTCTCGTTTTATGAAGTAAAAAACACTCTATCGAAATGAGCACAGGCCTGGGGCGTTCTTTCCTTTGATCTGAAATTACTTCATTTGCACTCAACATGTAAAGTGCACGTGCGCAACCAACTGTCTGTTTAAAACTAGGTCAGTCTGCCGTAACCTTATAATTAACGGCTGTCGTGTGCTTTGATGCATAGTGCTTATCAATATCATGCAAGTTATTGCCACTTGTATGTCGTGTTGACGTTATGAAATGTCACGCCTTTGTTGTGAAACCAGCAATTAACAATGGATTTATGGACATCATCCTGACTCGCAACACGATAACTCCAACAATGAAGGTCCCGCTGTATTGCAATAACACGTTCAGCGGCCTCACATTGAAGGGTCAACGCCCGTTCGGCCTGTAGTCACCGTTTTATACAGTTCATAAAACAGTCGTTAACATTCGTTGACAATTCAACCGCTCGGTCAGTAACCCGTCCGTTGTGTCCACACTGAATATCGATGGCGGATATGCGGTCTTACAAACAAGGCAAAGTATTTATGGCCGCAGGAAAACTTTGTTTTCAATAAGAGTTAGGAACAAAACACAACGTATCAATGACCGCATGAGGACTTTGCTTTGCTGGCAAAAGATGGGGATTACGGTAGTATTGGTAAGAAAATAGCAGTAGGTTCAAAGGCGTTCCCCCAAGGCTGCAAACTTACACCGTTATACGATACAGCGATCTCACCACTTGCTCGGATGTCGCTGAACTTTGGAGCTGTGTGCTCCGAGAGTGGCTTGTGTTTGTTCTGTTCTCGGCACAGCGCGGAATGGGGAAAGGTGTTTGCTTTGGACGGGAATGCGTGGGGAAAGTTGCCTTTGTTCTGGTCGTGTTGCTGCACGGATCAGACACAGGACGTTGCACTTTGACATCGCAAGCCCGTGTGTGATTATTGGATGCTTTTTTGTTTGTTTGTCCGTTCGTTGCAATCAATGCAAGCTTGTTCGTGTGTGATTATTGGATGTTTTTTTGTTTGTTTGTCCGTTCGTTGCAATCAATGCAAGCCTGTCCGTGTGTGATTGTTGGATGCGTGTTTGTTTCTTTCTTTGTCCGTTCGTTGCAATCTGAGTACTCCTTGCCTCCCTCCTACCCACTCTTCAGTCAAATCTTACGTCATGGGACACTACGGTGATCATTGCAGTAAAGGTGGATGCATGACTTAAAACACACAAATGGATCAAGGAGAACATCAGTGAGTTATACCTGTCAAAGTTGCCAGAAGGCTGGCTCTGTGAGGGCCGAGGAGTCTTTCAATTTGACGAGGCTGGCTTTTCCAGCATATGCTGACTGGCGCAAAATTGCGCGATTATGCTTGAGGACAGCAAACTGCTCTAATATCTCGTTTCGAAGACGACGGCATGTATTGCATAGTCTTAGAGTGACACCTGCGTTAACAGTTTGGCAATAGGAGAGTGACACGTAGTGTTGGCCGGGACGTGAGAAAGTGACAGGTGTGGGCGCAAGGTCGACTGGTCACCTCACCTGTGGCGATTCCCGTTACTACCTGTCTGTGCTCACGGACCGCCCCGCGTCCATGGCATAATACTGATTTACCGCCACAGATAACAGTTTTACCGGTCCAAAGGTCGCTGGGGAATGGGGGCGAATTGGGAGGGGGGGGGGGGGGGGGGATTAAAGGGACACTTTAAAAAGATGTGAGTAGGCCTATACCTTGCGTTATACTCTCTCTCTCTCTCTCTCTCTCTCTCTCTCTCTCTCTCTCTCTCTCTCTCTCTCTCTCTCTCTCTCTCTCTCTCTCTCTCTCCTTTCTTTTTGAGGGCATATAAATCAATCCATCAATCACTCAGTACACGCAGAAGTACATGTAGACGAAAGAGAAGGTAAGCGCCGTTCCAGCAAGGGGAATCTAAAACTGAACATGACAGTGAAATGGGGGCCAACGTCGAGGAGAAGCCGGGGTGAGAACAGGAGAATGTCATTGTTCTTTGCTGACATTTAGGCGCGCGCGTGTTTGTCATAGGCAGGGGCGCGCATGTTCCATTCCGAGCTGCTATTGGTGCACGCGGTGTGTATGCTGTCAGTGCGAGGGCACAAGAAAAAGACACCGAAAAATTCAGCCCCCAAGTTCCTGCGAACTGAACCAGCCAGGCTGTTGTTGTTGACGCCCCTCAAGCTGACTACAGCTGTCGACAGATAGTTTTGACTTTTCTTTTTCTTCTTGGAGTCTGTACGTTATGACAAACTGTTCAACCATACACAAGCTCTTTTCATTTAGTTAATGGTTTGCTTCTTTTCCCTTTCTGTTTCGTTTAAACTGAGCATCCTGCCTTGTCGACTTTGAGTTCAAGACGTTTGTTTCAGCCGTGTTGTCGCTCTTATTTCCCATGAGGTATAATTTACTTTAACCCCACCCAACTCCACCTCTCTCTCTCTCTCTCTCTCTCTCTCTCTCTCTCGCGGACATCATATAACGAGACCAAAGCTAGCCTGCTAAATAAAATAAGGATCACATGATTTCAATGTAACAATTTAAACTAAAGTACTTTCACGCCAAGGTGACAACGGACAGGCTGTATGACACATACGCGCATGATGTTTACACTCCCGTCGCAGGGAGGTTCGTGCTTTCATGAACTGTGTTCGTTTTCACCTGTGTGACGTCAGTTGCAAAGCTGAGTACATTAGTTTTCAAGCCTGCACCTTCTATGACATCAGCTGACATCAGCATTCTGCTTCCTTGTGTCTGGTCACGCGCGTGAGTTCATGGAAACTCTCTCTCTCTCTCTCTCTCTCTCTCTCTCTCTCTCTCTCTCTCTCTCTCTCTCTCTCTCTCTCTCTCTCTCACATACACACACACACATTAACACCAAAACACACACACATACAAACAACAATTCAAATCCGCTCAATCTGCCCCCCTCGACACTAATTGAGTGTCACTTGGCCGAGAAGTGACAGAAAGACGTTTCACTTTCACCTTTCCTCCCTTCCCCGCCTACGCGCGGCGAACGTGACTATGATAAGACAGCTGATTCACAATGCCGAGACCCACGCCTCCGCTCAGCGGTTTATGTGGGCTTCCGAAACATTCTAGTTTTTCTACCCTCTCCCCCTCCTGCAATAGCTCCCCAAAGAAATTATCTGTTTCCTCTCTGTTTGTGTTTTCGTTGCCGGAAATCCTTCCGTTTCTTCATTCAGTAAGCCGGCTCTTTCTGTCGATGTGTAGCGGACGATTGGAACCCTTGATCCGAGTCTCTCTCTCCCTCTCTCTCTCTTTCTCTCTCTCTCTCTCTCTCTCTCTCTCTCTCTTTCTCTCTCTCTCTCTCTCTCTCTCAGACCCACCTCCTCACCCCACCGCCACCCTCACATCCACACACACATCCGTTTTCTCGGGAAAAACAGGGGGAGTTCCAGTCACGTTCCAGTTAGCGATGCCGACAGCAAGCCGTCAGCGTTAAAAATAGAATCTGCCAGCTTGTGCATTAATCGATCCGGTGACGCAATCGGCGGGGTGTCGCGATAGCACCGCGGTATGCGTGTTGCATCGGCTACCTCTTGGTTTCTTTGTCCCGAAAGCGAACCGAATTGATTACGTGTGCGTGTAAAGGTCGAGGTCTGTTGTCGTTGTTGGCATTCATGGGTTAATTGTTTCAAGGGGTCTGCCACGGAAACAAAGAGGCATCCGATTTCAGGGGCAATTTGCCTGGCTTTTTTTTATCAGCTACGAAAAGAGAGATGTGCATTTTTTGGCGCGTGCATATTATCTTGGTGCTATCTGAACGAAACAATGGCTTGGGGCATTTTGATTCCAGCTGGTACTCTTTTTTTGCAATCAATTAAGCAATCCATAAATATTGAATGATGACCTCAACAACTTTTTTCTGGAGATTGTTTTTATTCTTGCCCTCTTTTGCTATTTTCTACTTTTCTAGTGTTTGCAACTAGAACTCAGACTGATATATCGGGTGGGGTGGGGGTGGGACTTAGAGTTAGAGACGCAGACAGATATTATGTAAGATGTTACTGTTTGTATATGAGAGAGAGTCAGACAGACAGGCACACAGACAGAAAATATGAACCACATAAGCGGACGTTGACTTCTTCTATAAACTTACATAAACCAATACTTGTTTTCAGGATGTTGTCCGGAAGCGGAAAGAGAGGAGACGAGAGAGGAACAAGAAGTCTGCGCAGGCGTACAGGATACGGCGAAAGGAACAGACTTGCAATCAGCAAAAAGTGAGTAGTGTAACCACAGTGTGTGACACTAGTAGTATAACCACAGTGTTTGACACTAGTAGTATAAGTACAGTGTGTGACACTAGTAGTATAACCACAGTGTGTGACACTAGTAGTATAACCACAGTGTTTGACACTAGTAGTATAACCACAGTGTGTGACACTAGTAGTATAACCACAGTGTGTGACACTAGCATCAAAACCACATATTATAGTAACATGAGTTACACAACCCCTTTCACTAACACTGAGTCAATTTAAACTTGCTGTTGACTGCAATATTTTCGCAATACTGGGTCTTGTTTAACTTCCTTCTTAACAGGCGACGGTTACTAAAAGTGTTTTGATGTGTACGCATATTAAAGAAACGAAACAAACAACAAACCAAAAAAATATTTTTTACTTAATAATTATGTGTGTGCGTTTGTTCAACTCTCACTTCATTTTATCCAACTATTTTCCTCCAGGATCATGATCTTCCACTTGCATCCTCTTCGATCCCCCCCCCCCCCCCCCCCCCCATCCATGAGTTTACCCCGTCCCATGGTCCCATTTTGTATTCTGTTATGGGCTGTTCCCGCTCAACCCCGCATAAACACACAGGATTTAGCTCCCATCCGACCACCCCCACCCGGACCCTACCATTCAAGAGCAGTGACCTGAACAGCAGAACGCACTTTCCCGTTGCCTGGTGACGCATACACAAACACTGTTAGTATCCCCCCAAGCTGCCGAGTCAACGATAGTACCAGCAGACTGAAATGCCCTACTGATGTGGGCTGGTAGAGTGTTTAGTTTTCGCGCAAGAGTTTACAGCTGGATGACAAGTAGATCGATAATCCACTTGTGACTGGAATCAATAGTGAAGATAGTACTTAAACAATCTACCCGGCACAACCTCTCTTCATTCTGCTCATTTTGAAAAAAAACACCATACCAACACTCAACTCGCTATATCTTCAGCACAAAAACATAATATTATTTAATAATATACATTCATTAACTGGTGACGATTCTGCTTGTCTCTAGTGAACATAACACTCTAAAAATGTACCTGGCGCATTCTCGCTGTATATTCTGCTATTTTTTTGAGAAAGAACTCTGAAATACCAACACTCAACTTGCAACGTCGTCAGCCCAGAAACTGTTATCAACTCAATAACTAGTGAAGGTTCAGCTTGTCTTTTCGCGTGCCTGTTGTTTTATTGTGAAGAGTCAAAACTGCGTGTATGTGCATGTCCCATGGCAAATTTAGCAACGAGATTGTCTCTTCAAGTGGCTTATCCGGCCTCCCGTTATTGACACGAAAGCGATGCTGCAATTATTATTTTTGGAAGCTCAGTCCAGATAGCTATTTCCAGGTCGCTGACCCGAGAGGACGTACAATTATACATCACTCGTGTCAGACAGGAAGAAACAGGAAATATTGTATTCTCGTGTAACGATGACTAATAAGGGACGAGGCCGGTGGAATTTCTCGCCCACGGCGGTTCTAATAACTGACACGTACACGCTAACTTTCACCCAAGATTTGATAGATGACATGTGTTTTACTGAGAATTTAGTGAAGTGGTTTTCTTTTTCACACAAGCCTTGTTGGCAAAACCCCGCCAAAAACATTGAAGCTGTTTGAATACCGTGAAGCGAATACAAGTCGAGACCTGTCAAGGATGAAATATTATAGCTTGTGTAAAGTACATCGCCTGGGGTGCAACGTGCGAGAAGAAAAAGCCGCTGATGTTGGCAGAACGATCATACAAAAAAAAGTGAACTTTAAAATACTCTCCAAATCTAACCCTTCTTTTATGGCCGAACGTGGTTTTTTGGGGTGGTGTTTAGTGTTTACCGTCTGTCTGAAATACAGTTTGTTCCCTCTCGTTCTCCCCTACCCCATCATTCAACAACGGGTATACCCTCATCTCCCCACAACCTCCCCCCCCCCCCTCCCGACCCCACCCCGGCGATTTACTTCACCCACGTCCATACCCTCCACAACGTCCTTCCGTTAGTTATCTCGATCTTGTCAGCTCAAACCCAAACATAATTGTCTATGATTGAAAACGACAGAAAAAAGTTGACACCCAAAGATATTTAACCTTTTCCTGACTGCTATGTTGTCTGTCTGTGTGTGTGTGCAACCTGGACGTATAAAACAAGTGACTGACTGCAATGGTGTGTGTGTGTGCAACCTGGACGTATAAAACCAATTACTGACTGCAATGGTGTGTGTGTGCACGTGCAGGTCCTGTCCACGCTGCACGAGGAGAACACGCGCCTGAAGAAGATGGTGCACAACCTGGAGAGCGAGCTGGAGGAGGTCCGCCACGCCGTTAGGCATCGTCTGCCCGCCACGGCCCTCGCCCCCGCCCCCTCCGCCACACTCTTCTCCCCCCACCCCGCCCCAACCCCCACGGCCACCACCTCCACCACCACCACCACCAGCCTCTTCACGCCCAGCCCCGCAGCAGCCGTTAAGCCTCAGCCTGCCAGCGTTCCCTCCTTCAGCTTCTCCGTGGGCCAGACCTTCAGCCAGCTCGCCCAGCAGGAAGCCAAGACTGAGCCTGCTGTGGACAACCACCACTCCCGTCGTATGCAGATCTCGCCCGTCATCGACAACTTCTCCTTCTCCCGTTCCGCCCCCGCCCCCTCCTCCCCCGTCCCTGTCCCCATGACGACCGCCACAACCCCCCAGGCTACGTCCTTCACCTTCCCCAGCCGCGCCCTCCACCCCGCCTCCCCTTTCTCCAAGCCCAACAGCCCCCTGCCCACCATCTCGGAGAAGCCCGTGGTCCATTGTGGTCGCTTCGTGCATCATCCCCAGCAGCAACAGCAGCAGCAGCATTCCGATCTCAACGCCAACGCTGCCAACGGCAACACTCTGAACGCCAACAGCAACACGGCGTTCGGGATGTGTCAGAACAATAACATGAACATGAACAATAACAATAACAACCTCAACAACCACGTGTTTGTGGGGGAAACCATGGGGGTCGGCGCTGGTCTGCTCGCTCCCAAGGCCTCCTTCCAGTTCTCTAACAAGGTGTAAGCCTCTCCTGAACTGAACTGTCTTTGCTTCGACCTTGAAGATCGAGGTCAAGGTGAGATTTTGTTTACAAAATGTCGAAGACATTGAAACATTTGAACGTTTTGAGCAACGGTGCATGAAGCAGGGAATCTTGTACGACAGGGGATGTGTGTGTGTGCTGTAGATTTCTTGGGCACGTGACAAGAAGACCGTTTTTGGTTGGGCTTTGTCTACGTTTTGTACGTGCACCAGGCTACAAAGAGTTTATACTGATGCATGAGTGAAGAGAACTTTGAATTTTGCGTTTGCAGGAACGCTTGGATTGGATTTGCGTCAAACTGATTGTTCTTGATAGGGCCTTTTTCCTCGTTGGAATCATGTTGAAAATGAGGAGGGATGTACTGGATTTTTGTCCTTTTTGCGCGTGTGTGTGTGTGTGTGTGTGTGTGTGTGTATATCTTTTTATATCTGATGGTATCAACCAGGCAATATGTTTTAACTGGATGACCACATGTTGTATAATGATCTGAAGAGAGATGGATCGTGGTGTTCAACAAATGAGCCATCTCGGATTGGCGAAGAAAAGCAGATATTTTTTAAACACTGCATCGTGAAGCATTTCACGGCAGAATATGGAGAAGTTATGCCTTCAATGTCCCCTCCTGTCCGACCCCCACCCTCATCCTTTTTTTAAATTTGTAAAAAAAAAAAATGTGCGGTCTTACTTTTCAATAGCTTTTGTATTTTTGTATCGTGTCCTTGCTTGTTCCCTCAGTTGCGTTGGGTATGCTTACATGGAGTCCAGTTGAGAGAAGCAGGTACGTTGTTGTCGTGGAGTAAGCATGAAGATTTTTAAGATGATACGCTTTTTGTACATTTGTACTTTTCAACTTCATACAAACTGCTGGTCAGTTGTGACGTCACTTCCTTCACTTCGTCTCGTACCACGTCATCGGTAAGATGCGTACTGTATACCTCACTTTCCCTTCCACTACCCACCACACTCACTGTTGGACTAAGACATTTGAAGACACTTTTTACCATCATTGTTGTTTGTTTCAAGGCTTCTTCATTCTTGTTTGAATCTTTAAAAATTTCCATTACTTTTCGAATGTTTGAAGGTTTTAGGCGAAAAGCATGACTTCGTTTCTGGTATATATTTGACTTGACGTTTGATATTTTCTGATTGATGTACCCGCCGTCTGGTAATAAGATACGCACACGGACACGGTTTCTTCGTTGTCTCTTGATCGATTTACGTTTGTGATTTCATTCTCTTTTGTGGAGTCTGTCTCTTGCACGTGACAAGGTGTCCCATTACCTCAGAACATCATCACACAAAGGTGTTGCATTATACTTTAATCAAACCGTAGTTCAGCTTTTCTTTTTTTTCTCCTTTTTTTCCCTTGCTTACTGCGGGGTTTTGCCTTTTTTCCTAAATTGTATTGAAGATGACTTGCATTCGTAATGATTTCATCCTTTTTATAGTATGACTATGTTGAGCTAAAAAAAATATTTGCATAGGAAAACGTTTGAATCTAAAGTGACAAAAACATTTAAGCATACAAAAAGTTACTTGTTTTGTTTTATCTGTTTGACTCAGTTACTTTCTTTTCTTATCAGCTCCCGATTTGTACATGTATGACTATGTACCTGTTTGGAAGAGGCACCGTTTCAAAGAAGTTTTATTTTTACTAGTTTTTACACTTGTTAAACATGCACTCTAGCATTAATAACTTAACTCAGAAAGATTCACTAGGAGTTACTTTTTTGCATGCTCAATATCGTGTGGGAACACCCGAACCAGAAAATGAGCAAATGGAAGAAGTAGAATATTCAAAACACCCTTATCATCCAAGCCTCCAGTTATAGTCTTTCTGCTCCACCCCCACCCCCCCCCCCCCTACACACCTCACTTAGTACGAATGCATGAATGTACATGCCTACGTTTAAGTCGTGTGATCAGTCACGAAAATCTCAGCCTTCAAGTTATGAAGCCAGTACCGTATGAGTGCAGCCGAGCGGCTAAATTACTTGTGATATAAAAAGAGCAGAGCCGGCGGAAAAGAAGTCAGTCACTGCCCGACTTATTTTCTTACGTTCTC
The DNA here is from genome assembly GCF_037325665.1 of Littorina saxatilis. Taxonomy (NCBI): domain Eukaryota; kingdom Metazoa; phylum Mollusca; class Gastropoda; order Littorinimorpha; family Littorinidae; genus Littorina; species Littorina saxatilis. The sequence goes on along the minus strand of NC_090261.1, from coordinate 5,401,642 downwards.
TCGCGGGAAGAGTTGGAATTTTATTATCTTGCAAAAAGCACTGCAGCTGAGCTTACGTCATGTCACATGACCTTGACTGCGCGTGCGAGCGAGGTGCAGAGCTCGTGATTGCATCAGACTGCATACTCTTTGGTCTGTGCTGCAACGAAACAGGTCGCGTGCGGCGGCCCAGGCGCATGCGCGCTGGTTGCGGTCTGATTGTTGCACCATACGGTTAGCATTGATCTTTGCCGACTCGACGTTTCCATGCAAATGAGAAAGGTTGGAGATGAAGAAATGTGGGGCGAAAGGGCTGAGGTGGCTCACTACAACAGGTGGCAGGGTGATATATCGTACTATCACACCTGTTACCTGCACGGTGACTAACACACGAAACCCATCGCGCTCCGCCCGAGTCATCAGTACACGGCATCCCCACCCAAAGAAAATATCAAACTGATACAACCCATATCTGCTGGGTACTATACATCATTGTATTCTCACTAGTCACACTGAATAGGGCACATTTTAATCAGGTGATCTGTGATTTTACACTTTCCAATTCCCACCCCACCCCTAACCTTTCTCGGCTTGTGAGCGAATCATCTTTGAGTAGTAAGGTACCTACTTGACAGGTGCTCATGATAAGACGAAGGCACGAATTTAACTTGAGGAGGAAGAAAATGGGTATGAGCAGTGGTATTACAACACACAAAAAGTGTATGATAAGAACGTTGGTCTCTCCTCCTGTGCCTTGCTTTGATTTTCCCATCAACTTCTGATTTGCTGTACCCTTTTGATGAAAAGGTTGCACAATACACTTAACATGTTTTCCTTTCTTTGTTTTCGTCTTCTTCTACCAACAGAATTATGGAACTAAAAAATGTCAGTGTTTTTTTTTTTAATGTTTTTGTGTGTGTGTGTGTGTCACAAATTTCAAATCAGTTTTTCCCTCACAAATTTGTGATGTGATCATCAGTTTTTATCAATGTTGTGCTTTGTATGGTAATATTTTGCTTTTACTGACATGAATAATGCATGTTATTATCTTCATTCCATAGACCAAAATAATCACATTCAGTCGCCTCCCTCTATGATATTCATAGCTATGGGGGAAAAATGAAGTATCACTTTGATTGTAAATATCACTTTGAAGTGCATCGATCATCCTGTACTCAATCATTTGTTGACAGAACTTGTCAAGAACGTTTGCCTGAGATAAAAGGACAAAAATCACCATGATAATTTTTTTGTCATTTTCAAGTAGTTCTGAATTTTGTAGTTTGTACTTTTGTTATTTGTGTTGTAATATTTTTACAGTTGATTGGTTTTTTTCTTTGACAAAAACAAAGTGTTTGAATTTCCAACACTGTTGCAATCAATACACAAAGATAATGTGTTGTCTTTTTAATGTGATGTGGTACAAACAATTTACATATTGTTTTGTGGATGCTTTTTTAACAATGAAAACATGTCGAAGAAAGACACCGCCTTTTGCATCAATGCTGTTGGCATTGAAACAATTTTCTGCAACATTGATGACGAAGTATTGTGCATGTGCTTTATTCTAGCATGTGAATTTTTGCCATAGCGCGTGAAGCGACAAGAAACAGCGAAACGCAGTTCTTTGTGATCTTGAATCCTACAACGTTTTACAAATCTAATCAGAGCATTTTCTGTGGTGTACGGATAGAAAAAACACACAGATTTTTGTGATTTCTCCTGATTTCTACCATCCCAAACTTACCCTGGCCCCCTTCACTCCCTGTAACATCCTTGTGTTGTTGCCTCCTTGTGAATCTCTTATGTGTTGAAGGAGAGATAAAAACGCAGTGCATTATTGTTTTAACCTTCTTTCTCTATTCTTTGTCATTTCGTCTTTATTTTTCTTTGACAAGAGAAGTTTCTAACTCTAAATTTTAGTCCTACTCTCGATCCAGCCATCCAACCCTGCACTCCCCCCCTCCCCTCCCTCCCCTCCCCTTCCCACGGCCCAAATCTACAAAAAAAATTTGCTCTATTACATCCCACTTTGTACCCATTTTTGTTTGCTTTTGTGCTTTATAGTTGATATTACTTTGTATGAAAACTGAACTGATACACGAACGCACAAGCAGACAGTTGCTGAACACACACTCAGTCACACTAACATTCAGATGGATATCTTGGATAAAAAGAGGGATTTAACCAAGTGAGCAGACCAAAGTCTTTCATAAGTTTTTTTTCTTTTTTTGATGAAAATGTGTAATAAAGTTGTATGAAATGAAAGGAAAACTGTGATTATTTTGTCAGTTGATTGGTGTGTGTGTGTGAGTGTGTGTGTGTGTGTGTGTGTGTGTGTATGTAAGACAATACCTCTCTCTCTCTATCTCTCCCTCTCTCTCTTTATGCTTGTGTGTCACGGTGTGTGTAATATAATTGCTCAATCACAAACTGAGCATTCATGCAACACTGACTTCGTAATGTCACAAACAATTGAATAGTAAAAACAAATGCACCAATACCACCATTAATTTTGTACGCACTAACCAAAACTGGGGTCAGAAGAATAACAAAAATCATTTGAATATCCAGTAATGTATATAATACAAGTGTCAGTGGTGTGTGCGCACACACACACACACATGTACCTATGATGTAAGTACGTACTGAGAGGCTGACGGAAAGAGAACCGTATGCCTGTATCCAGCTGAATAAAACTAAATAAAACCAGTTGTATGCAAATAAGGTGCATTTGGCTTCTGTTAGGCCTAAAAAAAAATAGGTGTGGTTACGGTAACCCGACCTACCCTATTTTTGGGGGCCGACCCTATAACTTTTTATTACATTTGTCAAAAAAATACCAAAAAAACCCAAGTAAACGAGTGCAGAAAACGCAATGAAAGCGAAAGCGCCCGAGTCGCACACTTATTTCCCTGTCAAGTAGGTTTAATTTGTACACATTAGAAAAAAAAGTAAAAAAGAAAAAAAAAGTGATTGCCTACCTTCCTACCCTATTTTTTTGGCTATGTTACCGTAACCACACCTTTTTTTTTTTTGGCCTTACCAATCCAGTGAGTCGGCTCTGTGGCCAGCCTATGATTTACTAGTCTTGGTGCAAACAATGCAGTGCATGCAGTTTCATTCTGCATGGCATACACAGGTTAACTGAATGCACTGTTTTTGCTTTGTTGTTTGTTTTGTCGCTTATTTTCTGTTTTTGCTTTTAACGCGTCATATAACAAGCAGAAAAGCACTTTTGCTGATGTGCAGAAGGTTACTTCGCGAAGTTAACAAAGACTGTGCAACCGTTTGCAAGAGAATTCTCAAGACTAAAACAATTATTGCCGGATGACTCCAGCAAGCTTATTCATAAGCAGTGCAAGGGAAACAACCGAATACAGCCAAAGAGTACCTTTTGGGAGGGTTACTTCCCTTTAGCTATTTTCGAGTTCATGCACAAAAACCAAGTCACAATCACTGACACAATTCCAACTCTCACCGCAGATTCTCTCTCTCTCTCTGTCTCTCTCTCTCTCTCTCTCTGAATTCATTTATTCGCACTTAAACGTTTTTTGAATACGAGTATGAGAACACCAAATGCTATGGTCTATGGAGAAACGGGAAGGTACCCCTTGTTTATAAACAGCTTTGTTAAATGCATTCGTTTTTGGCTACGTATATTGAGCATTTAAAGAAACACTTATTTTATCCTATAAGCAAACCTGGCTTGACAATGTACAAGGAAGTGAACGTTTCTCTCTGTACAGAACCTTCAAATCAACCCTAACATTATCCAACTATTTAAGTGATTTGAAACATATTAAAGCTAGAAATCTTCTGATTAGACTTAGATTGGGAGTATCTCCTCTGAAAGTGCATCGATTTCGCTTTAATTTAAATGCAACCTCCGCTGAAGTTTATCTTGTCCATCAGTTTGTTGTGGCAGTGTTGAAGATGAAGTCCACTTTGTTTTAGTATGTCCTAAATATGCGGAGTTAAGAGAATATTATATTCCACGAAAATACACTAGAATCCCATCATTGTTTAAATTAACCATGCTGTTTTCAAACACTAGTAAGCCGCTATTGCTACGTTTTTCTACATTTGTCATGAAGGCGCTTTCCATTCTTAATCCATAATTCGTAAACGAAACAGGGCGATACTATTAGAAGGATGTTCTTGTTTTTGTTCACTATGTGCATTTGTATGCTGGTGCTCGAGATGTGCTCATCTCCATGAAAAGGGCCCAAGGCCTACTCATTAAAACATTCAGACTTCAGACTTCAGACTTCTCTCTCTCTCTCTCTCTCTCTCTCTCTCTCTCTCGGCGTCCCCCACCTTACGCATCAAAAATTTCCTTGTGAACAATAATGCACATTTGCACCATGACTGCTGACGTGTTGCATGCACAGTGAGCTAGAGCAAGAGTTTGCCTTGTGTATTTGCAACAAGCGGCAACAGTTTCATCAGAACCTCTTTTTGTCACACCACGGCCTTGACTTCCCAAAGTGCAGCTCGGTCGAGTATTGGCTACGTGTAGGTCGCTCACGAGATACACGTTGCTTGAATCGGTCGTAACAGTTAGGGCGGTGACGATTGTTGACAATCTGAAACTGACGGAGCCGTGATAGCACAGCCACCGGTACCGCAATCAACTACAAGTTTTCAACAAGATTAGTGAAGGCCATGGGCTAATACATTTAGACTGTGTACTTCTTATTTTAGGGCCGGACCTAGGCGGGGGGGGGGGGGGGGGGGGCGATCTGGGTTCCGGAACCCCCCCCTCCTCCCACTCCCTGATGTACCTCGTCTCATCTTTTTTTCTTTTTTTGGGTTTCCAGACACAAGGATAGCCCCAAAATTTACCATTGAAATGTAGCATTTTGTCACCGTCAGGGGGGCAATGGCCCAGCAACAGGGCGTCGTCCCTGGACCCCTGCGGCCTCATTTTTCGACCCCAACCCCCCCCCCCTCCCCCTCTATTATACTTGATCCAGCCCTGTACTTAATACTCACTTCAACTTTAAACGTTTTTGTAGTCTTGTAGTCTTGTAGTTTGTAGTCTTGTAGTCTTGTAGTCTTGTAGTCTTACTGAGTTTCAGATCGCACAAAAAAAGAATGGACGATTGCTACGATTCAGAATGTTTGTGTCATGGAACACAGGTACTGTACTCAATAGAATCAGCAGCTGATTAGCGATACAGTGTACACCCCACCCCCCTTCCCCTTTTAACTTGAGACATCCCACCTTTTAAGACATTGCTTTCTCAGATTTTCTGTCATAACCATTGTAAATTTACCCCCATTTTAAGACTTCCTCCTTTTAAAGACCTGGTTTTCTCAGATTATTGAAGGTCTTAAAAGGGGGGTTCCACTGTAACATAATCATGTGTAATCCCATTAGTGTAGTTGTGAATTATCTACACCACCTCCCAATTATCTGTAAGAAGTCGTTAAAAGATCGATCGTTGATATGAGTGCCTGTGAACTGATTTCAGTGACACGAGCGCCACGCTTGTTTACTATCCAACACGTGTCATAGTACCCTCTGTCATAGTACCCTCTGTCATAGTACCCTCTGTCATAGTACCCTCTGTCATAGTACCCTCTGTCATAGTACCCTCTGTCATAGTACCCTCTGTCATAGTACCCTCCTTTTTCACAGTGATGAATCAGCCTGTCGCTCTAGACTAAGGTGACATGGACAATTAGAAATAGCCCTGAGGAAGCGAAGGCTTGAACTGAACAAAAGTCTCTCTCAGTCTCTCTCCGTCTCCCTAACTGTGATCCGATGCGACAAATGAGGCTGTTTGTGCAGTGCACATCAATTTCAGTACTTCTCTGTCTCTGTCTCTCTCTGTCTCTGTCTCTGTCTCTCTCTCTCTCCCTCTCTCTCTCTCTCCCCCTCCCTCCCTCCCTCCTGTGAAATGCGGGGTGCCTCAAGGGTCAGTGCTTGGGCCGATCTTGTTCTGTGCCACTGCCTCCTGTGAAATGCGGGGTGCCTCAAGGGTCAGAGCTTGGGCCGATCTTGTTCTGTGCCACTGCACATTTCTGATAGCAATGTAAGAAGTGATTTTTTTGCTGACGATTCTTCTCTTCATTCAAGTGGAAAGTCTGTTCCAGTAATAGTACTAGTCCTCCCTTCAAACAGCTTTAAACGATGTAAATAACTGGTGTAGTGCCAATGCTATGCTTGTCCATCCAATAAAAACTAAAAGTATGGTAATTGCAACCAGACAAAAACACCAGATTTCTCCACTCAAACTAAATCTTACTATTGGTACGCAATCAATTGAACAAGTTCAACAGCATCGCGTTTTAGGGGTAATTATTGATTGTGAATTCAAGTGGCAGGCACAATTACAGCATATTTGCAAGAAAGTAGCCAAGAACGTTTTCCTCCTATCCAAGTTAAAGCAATTTACGGACAGAAGGACTCTGGAAATGTTCCACCATGCTCATGTAATGCCTCACATCAATTATGTTTCGACATGGGATGGCAGCAGTGATGTCCACTTGAAAAAGTTAGACTCTCTCTATTGTCGCTCGGCTAAACTCATCGTAAAGGATAATGCCCCAACAGATATGAAATTAAAAATGCTCAACTTTCTTCCACTGGAAAAGCATCTCAAGTTAAACAAAGCCATTTTCATGCATAAATTGTATTACGGTAAAGTGCCGATTTACATTACATCATTATTCAATAAAGCTACCGACAGATATGGGTCGGTCAACTTGATCCCACCGATTCCACGAATTGACCTTTATAAGACCAGTCTTGCTTTTTCGGGTACATCAGTTTGGAATTCACTTCCATCATCCTTTAAGCACTTAATGTCATTAAAAAGTTTTAAAAAATTTGTCAAAAAACACTTAATGTCTGAGTAGTTGAACGCGTTTTGATTTACCACACTTAGTATCACGCCAAAGATATGCTGTGCATTGTATATTCTGAACATATTTTTGTTGTACTCAGTATTGCTACATGTTCGATTGCTACCAGCTTGTACTTAAAATTACTTGCATAGTATGCATTTTATTTTATGAATAACCACATATGTATGCTCTTCATGCCTCATCTTCATCATCATCATCATCATCATCATCATCATCCTCATCATCATCATCATCATCGTCATCTTTATCATCACGTGCTGAAGTTTTCTGACCTTTTGTTGGTAAACTTTTTAACTTTTTAATTTTTAATTTTTCAATTTTATCATTGTGTGTCTGTGCGTCCCAAGGACAGATTGTAAGAAAAGGCATAGCCTTAAATCTTAATCCTTGTCAAATAAAGTTCAATTCAATTCAATTCTCTCTCTCTCTCTCTCTCTCTCTCTCTCTCTCTCTCTCTCTCTCTCTGTCTCTCTCTCAATCTCTCTCTCTCTCTCTCTCTCTCTCTCTCTATCCGTCTCTCTCTCAGTCTCTCTCTCTCTCTCTCTCTCTCTCTCTCTCTCTCTCAATCTCTCTCTCTCTCTCTCTCTCGTCCCCCACCCCCCAGCCACACCCGTGATTCTATCCCTCCACTGACAAGTATATCAGTTTTAGCTATGAACAAACCGATCCAGTAAGTCTCAATCTCTGCCCATGATGTATATTTTGGTAGTAGTAGTAGTAGTAAAATTGATATTAAAAGTCCTACGATTTTTTTGCCATTAAGGACTGGAATGTTTGTCCGCTTAAAATTTTTTTTTTTTTTTTAAATATGTATATTTTGTCATGCACAGTAGGCTTATATGATGGACCTGCGACAAATCCACTAACCCTAACCTCCCCCACCCCCTCCCCCGGCCCCTCCTCCTTCCGAACATGACCTACTACTTCAGCTGACTCGATACGGCACGTTCAGTGATGCCGGCCTGTGGCTGGCTGACGAAAGTAATAACTTTCTTCGCGCATGCGCTCTAGAGGTTGGCCACGCTGGAAGGTGTGACGTGCCGGTGGTTGAGGGGTCGTCACAGAGTTTCATTATGCAGCCACCACGAATTTGATCTTACTGTGGGTCTGTGGTCGACCTGTTTACGGCTACTTTGATTGCCATTGAGAGTTTGAAATGGTACCTTCAGAAGACGCCAACACAATGTCAAATCATTGTTCGGTTTACTACTTCTTTTGTGTGTGTGTGTGTGTGTTGGGGGGGGGGGGGGGGGGGGTTACGACGACGAACGGAAGGTGATTGTCACGAGTGACGGCAGAAAACATCATTTCAGTGAAACTCATCATTTTAGCGACGTGACGCCTCACTCTAGGTCAAGGTTGCAAGCCATTGACAGCCAACGTTGTCAGTTCACCAACCGCCCCCCCCCCCCCCTCAACAGCCCCCACCCCCAAACGCGGCTTCTGAGCCCCTCCACCTCCCGGCCCAGGCCATCCCACCCGGGCCCCTCACGAAGAAAGGACTCGGAAGAGAAATGACAAATTATAAAACAACTTTGTTGAAAAAAGTAGTTGGGTGAATATTGAAATTATTGTCCCTCGCCCGGCATAAAAACGGTAGTCCACCCAAACGGCAGGCGACAAAAAAACACCCGACCACACCCACATGCCACCACTCATTTTATGTCACAGTTGCGTCAAGATACCCGGACCTGCCTCGCCTCCGCTCTTTCAAGCGTACACACACACACACACACAGGCACACACACAAAACAAACCCACACACACAATACGTAAAGATACCCAGACCTGCCTCGCCTCCGCTCTTCAGTTCAAGCGTACACACACACACACACACACACACACACACAGCACACACACAGTGACACACACATACACACAGTGACACTACACACACACACACACAGGCACACACAACACACAACACAACCACACACACACACACTAAACCCACACACAAGGCACATACACAACACAACACGACGCAACACACACAGCAGAACCTACAACCCAGAGTGAGGCAAAGAGATGAGAAAGCAAAATTGAAGCCGAGTGGGGAGGGGATTCCCCTTCCATGTTTAAAAATGGTAACTTGTCAGCACAGCAGCGACTTTCGCGCTGTTTCAGCAAACCGCAGTTGGCTCCCTTTTACCACAAAACCTCTGCGTTTGCAAGCGACTATATCATCATCGTCTCCAAACACTCCCGTCACACTTCAGCGTAACAAGACTGATGAGTTTCATGAAGCGGACCAACTGTTTTTGATCGATAAGAAGAGCAAGAAAATAATGACGAATTCGCCAGTATGAGTTTTGTAATGCTGAAAAACACATACAACTGGTTTGCTATTCAAACAAACAAGTAAACAAATTGCTTATTAGTGTGCAATAGCCTATAATGTAGATTGAATAGTCAGTTTTAGTTCAGTTAACACTGTATCATACATTAGAATTTGCAGTGTGGAATGTATCTGATCCCCCCCCCCATCTCTCTCTCTCTCTCTCTCTCTCTCTCTCTCTCTCTCTCTCTCTCTCTCTCTCTCTCTCTCTCTCTCTCTCTCTCTCTCTCTCTCACAGTATCTGTCCCCACCTCACACCCTCACCAAGGATGGAAAAGGGGGCTTATTTTTCACTGTACATCTGACTGTCTGTCTATAATGATGTTCCCCTGATCCTACAAACATAGATTGTACACAAATACTTTTCTAACCAAACAACCTCAATTTTTCCGACAGCAGGGTTGTTGTTGTTGTTGTTGTTGTTGTTGTTGTTGTTGTTGTTGTTGTGGGTGATGGTGGTGTTTTTGTGTATTAGTGTGTTCGATTATAGCTTCTTTTTTTTGTTTTTTGTATGGGTGTTCAAGTTGTTTCCTAGTCAGTGTTGTGTTCTTTCTTTTTTCAAATATGTTTCTTTGATTTTGTTAAAATTTTGTTTTAAGTGTTCCCTTCGTACCAACAGCCTGCACAGTAATTAGAAGCTCACAAAAGACATTGATAACAATCACTTGATTACGTAACAATAAAAGGTGCTGCGGAGAAGGCTGTCCAGACATGTTCAGAAAAATCCATACTCTGACGATAAGAAATAAATTGTTTTATTCTTATTTCCACAGATAAAAGAGAAAATATGAATATGCTGTTTCAATAACCTAAATCGTGTTTACACAGTTGACTCCAACCCGCACACAAAATAGTAGGAACGAGCAGCGACTTTAGTGGTAGTCATTGCACACGGTCATTCTACCACTATAGCGGGGAACGAACATGTCCAGACACGCCTCGCAGCAGCCCCACACGTGAGTTGACAACAAACCGCTTGTCCGCAAAAAACCGTCATAATCGCAGGTAAAAAGCCCCGACACCAAAGATTTTTCGTATTACTTTGTTCTCCATTTCTTTCTCTATCGTGTGCATAAAACTTGGGTTGCAAAAGTGGTTTTGATCGGTCCTGGGGACCGTGTTCGTCAAACCAAAACAGGCTGCACAACTTGACATGCACGCTGCGATCAGAGCCTTGCACGTTCATTGGCGGACGGACCTTTAAAGTGCTGCGGACAACGAGGGCTGACGAAAAGGTAAATAAAACTCTGGCATTCTTTTCTTATTGTTCAGACGTAGACACAATCTGCTTTAAGGTGATCGTTGTTGATATACCACTGATATGAGTCAATGCTAAATTTAGCGACATGTTCATACTCAGCAATTTTGCGATGCAGTCAGTGCCCAGAGTTGTTTGGTTCGTCAGTTTGGATGTTTGGGACTGAAACTTTGAACGCTTTGATTCCTTCACGTGTTCTCAGGAAGTGATCATTTCTCGTGTGTTTATGAGTCATTATTGTACTTTTAAAGGGGGTAAGAGGTGGGACTGATTCGGGGGGAGGGGGGTATTGACGCGGTTGGCAGCGTTCGCACTGACACGGTCGAGCGTGCACTTCCGTACACCGAGTGCACAGCGGAAATTATTAATATTATTTCAGTAGCCGGGTGCCGTTTACCCGATTACGCGATCACTATCATTGCACAGAACCAATAGCAGTCTGATGTACGTTTGACGTACGTAGGTGTGCAACTTTTCCTCTCAAATCAGCTTCATCTTGTTTTTGCTTTATTGTATTTTTTTTTCTCCTTTGTGGTCAACCGAAGGCTCAAAACTAAGTCTCAGAGGGCTTGGAGTTCAGCTGGACGTCAGTGCCTCTGAAATGATCAGTGGTAACCCTGTGATGCTAGATGTGCAGTATGTAGTCAAAATCTATTTTACATCATTATGATGTGCAAGAAAAACTTCTATAATCCGGCACAACTACTGCAAAAACCCAGACAAAAATAATAGTTTGTCGATTGGCAAAAACAATTCCCACAAAGACTGAATATTTGACACTTACCAGTCGCCATCTTGTTTTTCCGACTGGCACCCGTGATTTGTCAGTTCTGTAAACATTCAACGTTTACCAGTGAATATCAAACATCTTGAAATCACTCATTTTCAATCCAAACCATTTTTGTAAAACAGACAAACAGAAAACAAACTGAATAAAATCATTCGCAGAACAAGTCGGAAGGGCTTGGACTACAGTGACTACAAGACCGAGTCACAGTCCCGAACTTGAAACTGACCGTACATAATCATGATGAAGGGCATCAACACTGATGATGAAATTGGTGAAAGTCAAACGCAAATGTGAATAAATGCAAAAAAATGCAGTTGTTATAGGCATGTGAAAATGCTGTAATCGGTTTTACAAAAAAATCTTCAGGGGAGAAACATGATCTTCACTTGAACCAGTTCAGTGGAAACGTCGGGACGACGTTGTCTGTTCAAGACTTGCGAGGCAAGGGAGAGAATCGAGACTGGGATTTTGTTTTACAGCAAAAATCAAAATACCGTTGGAAATCGGCTCTACGCACACACAAACATACACACACAGACAGCCACCCGCATGCACACAGTGACTGACACGCATGCACGTACCCACACGCACACACACGTTCGGATAGCCTCGGTGACTGAGCGGTATAAACAGTTCGATCCTCACTGCACTAGGCTTTGATGCATTTTGATAAATATCAGTGTGTGTGCGTGTTTTTTGGGAGGGGGAGGGGGGGGGGGAGGGGGGTGCTGAAGATTAAAAATTAAAAAAAATTAGAATAGGGAAAAAAGATTGTGATTTTACATCAGGACAAATAATGTTGGAGTGCAAGTTTGTACTCAATTGTCTTTGAACATTCTTTTCTACACAACCCACATCCTTTAAAATACATGTTTAAGTAGCTAGCGAGCTATCTTGCTATCTATCCAACTATCAACCTATACATTTAGTTATATAAATTAAAACAATTTTGATTAGTTGATTGCTAAGTCAGTGAGTGGATGATTTGTAGGGAAATATTTCTAACCACAAGAGAGACATAGTGCTTATGGGCTCATTTGAAACAAACTTTTAGAAATTAAAACCCACTTAACTACCTGTATTTTCACTGTTACGCTTTTCACAGCTTAATTCAAGTAAATAGCAAGAAATATGTGGTGTGAGTT
>NC_090261.1:5376575-5389053 GCF_037325665.1 Littorina saxatilis | reverse complement strand
GTATGTGTGTGTGCGTGTGTCTGTGTGCGTGTGTGTCTGTATGTGCATGTATGTCTGTGTGTGTCTGTGTGCATGTGACCGTGTGTGTCAAAGTGTGTGTTTTAATGTATACCATTACCAATGACCATGTATGCTATGAACATTTTTTTTTCCTCTTTGTCTGATTTAATAACCATGTTTTTATGTTTTTGCTTTGCTTCTTCTTCTGCTTTAATATTATGCACTGGTTAGTTAATTCCCTCTTGGGCGAGGGCTGGATGAAAAAAGATCTTTGCTGTATCTACTCCATTACCCTCGAAAAATAAAGTTGGTTCGTTCGTTCGTTCGTTCGTTCGTTCTCTCTCTCTCTCTCTCTCTCTCTCTCCTCAGTGCCGGTATGCCTGTGTGTTACCGGCGCTGTTGTCGGTGTGCATGTGTTTGTGTGTGTGTGTGTGTGTGTGTGTGTCTATGCCCGGGATGTGTGTGTTTGCCAGTCAGCTTGTGTGTGTATCAGTGTTTGTGTATGCCGGGATGTGTGTGTTTGCCAGTCTCGGCTTGTCGGTGTATCCATATGCAGTGTTTGTGTTAGTTGAGGGGGGGGGGGGGGGGGGGTGACTGCGAAGTAGTAGATGTTTCTTTATGTGAATTACCCATGTATAGTTGTATACCTATTGCAGGGGCCGGCTGAAGGCTACTGTAGAATTGTACGCAAGAATGTTTACACTGCCACCGCAACCTCACAATCGTGACCGCAACATTTAATCAGTGACGTCACAGGTGGTGTGAGCGGCCAAAATTAGTTTGACTCGTCTCCACGTGAGAGTGACAACGCTAACGCTGAGTCAGTTTCACCCTGCAGCGCATGCGTGGCAGTGGTGAACTAGGCCACGGGGAATCCCCTACTCTGCGCGCGGAAATCGTTGTTGTGGTTGACTCGCAGTGCAGAGAGAGAGAGACTGTGTGTGTTGTGGTTTCAACTTTCCGTTTCCATGGTAACCCGCAATTGGCCGAACGGTGTTAATAGTCTAGACCATATTGCATCAGCTCCAGATCAGCCGGGAAAGTTGTGTGTCTTTATTTTGTCAGTTTCCACGTGCACGGCTCTTGTCAGGCCTGTTGAAAGACTGACTGACTGACTCTGACTGCAGCTCCGTGATGGTACATGGTGGGTGTTTTGATGTGACATACGAGTGTATTTTTTCAGATATTACGTTTAGAAAAAGGGGTGGCATCACGCCAGTGACAGATTTATAGATCAAGAGAGCACCGTTATATTTACGTAGTTTCAGTAGAACGAAGAAAGTTACTTGCATATCCAGGTAACAGTATTCCATTCAGCCTGATTCTGTATGAGTATTGTTCTCTCAGACGGTCTGACATGACTTTCAATGATTGTTTATTGTGTTGAACTTCTCATTGCCCTTTTGTTTCAATATGAAATTTGTGACTTTATGGTGCTGGAAACAAAAATTCAGGAAGCTGACTCTTTGGTCGGGAGGACTGACTGAGGTAGATGTTTGTATCAAAGAGACACTTCGGTAACTTTCTTGTTGGAAATTGTCTATTGTGATGACTCGACATCAACTAAGTGTGAATTCGTTATGCCCACCAACTACATACATCCATACAGCCAAATGTGTGCACGCAATCACACGCATGAACACACACACACACATGTACACGCTCATGGGCACACACACACACGGCAAACACACACACACACACACACACACACACACACACACACACACACACACACACACACACACACACACACACATAGAAACTATTTTAACTACTTATACTTTGTACAAGCTTTAATTTGATGTTATTGCATAGCATGTTACAGATGAATGTACAGTGTGAATTGATGATGAAAAACGTATAGATTATTTTGTTTAATGTTAAAGGCACAGTAAGCCTCCCGTAAACCATCACAGATACGGTCAGGCTTTTTACACACAGTACAAACACCCTTTCATTTACACACTCACCGATTGAGAACATCCTAGGTGCCCTCCGAAAAGAGCGAACAATTTTCAAAGAATTTATTTTTGCGTGGTTTATCTTACCCCTGAGCCATCGTGAACCCGTGTGATCCAGTTTTCCTTTTTCACAATGTAGTCGTCAGTTAGTCATTTGAATGCGACTCGATGTGAGCTTATTTACAATAGCACGTTTTTATGCACGAAACAAACGGCTGTGGTTCACAAGAACTCTAGCGATGGCTTTTGACTGTTGAGAGGAACGGCAATATGCACTGATAAACCGTCGTCTGCTACGACCCTTGCGTGACCCTGCTTCCGGGCTTTTCTTTTTTCAAACTTTCACAACTTCGAATTGTACTGATCTTGTCTTGATGAAAAAATAATTCTTTTATGATTAAAGAATGTTTGTGTAACAAGCTGTCAATTTATTATTTAGATTTTAAAAGTTAGGTCTAGCGCAAAAACGCACCACGGTCCAAAAACATTTTGATAATCATCGATTCACGGCTATCACCAGTTTACATCGATAGAATGAGACCCGAAGGGAAGTAACTCATTTTTGACCTGAGTTCAGGATGGGTCCAAAAAGACAATCTGCAAAATTAATTCTTTAAAAATTGCTCGCTCTTTACGTGGGACACCTAGGATGTTCCCGTTCGGTGAGCGTTCAAGTGGAAGTATGCTTGTACTATATGTAGACGCTCGGGGAGCTCTGTGATGGTTTACGGGATGCTTACTGTGCCTTTAATTTGTTGCGGTGCAAGAAAGTTGTTTATGTCATTCTCTCACGCTATCTGTTCGGGTATGTATACCCCATCAAGAAATCAGGAAATCCTGATTTGAAAGATGATTCATTTGCTGTAACCCAAATCAAACAAAAAAGGGACAATGTTAAAACGATCTAAAGATATATACGGCTCAGTTAAATCCCACACCAGTTTTTCCTGATTTTGAAAATTCTCAGCTTTTATCCCTGTCTGTTGAAAACTTAAAGGCACACTCCTACCCGTTAAACAGTTCGGCTTATACCAACTCGGATCTGGCCAGTCTTTCGCATGGGATATAAGGCAATCCTGTAACTATAAGGCAATCCTGTAACTATAAGGCAATCCTGTAACTATAAGGCAATCCTGTAACTATAAGGCAATCCTGTAACTATAAGGCAATCCTGTAATCCTGTAAGCGCTTTGAACTTCGGATAAGGCGCTATATAAATAAAAAATAAATAAAAAAAATAAAAAATAAAACAAAACTTGGACACATACCAAATACTAACTGCCTGAGTATTCTCGTTGCAGAGTGGGATTTGTTTGATGAATTAATTTAGTAAAAGCTACTTATGGCTTTTTAAGAAGCAGTCAGCTGGTGTTGATTTTTGGTATGTGTCCAAATGGATGAATGGTCTTATCCCACAAAGAAGCCTTGCCAGATCTCAGATGGTATGTGTCCAAATGGATGAATGGTCTTATCCCACAAAGAAGCCTTGCCAGATCTCAGATGGTCAGCCAGACGGAAAGGAGTGTGCGTTTAATATTCATAATTGATTTGGGTTCGACGGGCGCAGTGGCGTGGTGGTAAGACGTCGGCCTCCTAATCGGGAGGTTCTGAGTTCGAATCCCGGTCGCTGCTGCCTGGTGGGTTAAGAGTGGAGATTTTTCCGATCTCCCAGGTCAACTTATGTGCAGACCTGCTAGTGCCTTACCCCCCTTCGTGTGTACACGCAAGCACAAGACCAAGTGCGCACAGAAAAGACCCTGTAATCCATGTTGAGTTCGGTGGGATATAGAAACACGAAAATACCCAGCATGCCTCCCCCGAAATTGGCGTATGCTGCCTGAATGGCGGGGTAAAAACGGTCATATACATAAATATCCACTCGTGCTAAAAACATGAGCGAACGTGGGAGTCTAAGCCCATGAACGAAGAAGAAGAAGATTTGGGTTCATAGTTTTATTTCAGAAGTTGTTACTGGAAAAATACCTGACTGAATGCAGCTGAAATGATGAATAAAAGAGAGATGACTGACTGTTAAGGGTCGGTAAAAACACAAATGAGGTGAAGCAAAATCCGTCAAAGATCTATTAGAAAAATAAATGCCTCCATTTACATTTGGCAAAGGGAACTGTGTTACACGATCTGCGATTGCTCATTGCTGATAAACAGGTCAGCTTAAAAAAAGAAAAGAAAAAAAAAGTACGTTACACTTAGATATAATATTAAACAGTGATTTGAAAGAACGTAGAAAGTACTTTCGGGATCGGCAGCAGAGTTAAGCAAGGGACACAACTGCGTTGACGCATTCTGCTGATTGTTGTACCGGTTGTGTCCCATCGACTTTGCCAGTCCCGCTCATGATCCGCCAGTCTTTCTGTTAGTCTTCACATAAAGCACACCCCACACACACACACGCACTCACACACTCACTGACACACGCAATCACAAGACCAAGTGCGCGCGCGCACACACACACACACACACACGCACTCACTGACACACACACTCACTGACACACACACACGGTCAGCGAGTCACACACACACACACACACACACACACACACACACACACACACACACACACACTCAATTCCCGCCCGTGCATCAAGCAACCTAGACAAACAACCCAATAAAAGTAACTGATTTTGTCACCACATAAAAACATTAACACTGTTCTTTACAGCAATGACCGCTGCCATCAATTGTCAGAGGATGAAGAGGAAGGTATGGTGCCAACATCTCCACCCTGCCCATGACACGCAGTGTGGATGGTTCTCCATCAACCGCCATACTGGTTACCCTCCCGACTCCGCTTGGGTCAGCAAGGAACGTCTTCAACTGACTCAGAAGAAGAAAGACACAGCTGTTATCAGACCACGCCTTTGGCTGGATTACATGAAATCCCTCTGAATTAGAAATGGGTGAGAAACTGCATAAAAACACGTTACTAGAGTGACTTCAAGGCAGACGAAGAAAGACGTAACTGTGAATGACTGTATCACACCGTTCCTTGGAGTACACGAAAAGTCTCTGAATTAGAAATGGGTGAGAAAAGGCATAAACACACTTTAACAGAGTGACGTGAAGCAGAAGAATATAGAAACAACTGGGAATTACTATATCAGACCTTTCCCTTGGCCCGGAGTACATGAAATGTCTCTGTATCCAAAATGGATGAGAAACTGCATTGCCTAAACTTTCAAAGAGAGTGACTCAAAGCCAGAAGAATATATAGAAACATGGGAATCACTCAAACTTTCCTTTGGAGTACGAGTACACGAAAAGCATAAAAAAAAGAGATGGGTACGAACATGCATAACAACACTTTAACTGAGTGACTTGAAGCCAGACGAATATAGAAACAACCGGGAATTACAGTATCATACTCAACTAGAGTACACGAAATAAGCCTCAGAATTAGAAATGGGTGAGAAAATGCCACAAAAACACTTTAACTGAGTGACTTGAACCAAGATTAGCATGGACAAAACTTTGCATGGCTGTATCTTACTCTCACATGGAGTACATGAAATGCCTCAGAACCAGAAATGGACAAGGAACTACATAGGAACAGAGTGACTTGAACCCGGGAGAATAGCACGGACAAACCTGTGCAGCGCTACAACTTACCCACACACGGAGTACACGAAACGTCTCATAACCAGAAATGGATGAGAAGCCGTTGACACAAAAATTGACTTGAATCCCAAAATATCCGAACAAAACTTTGCAGTGCTGCTTTACTCTCCGTTGGAGTTCATAAAATCTCTCAGTACCTTACACGAGTAAGAAACTTCACAGAAACAGGGTGGCTTGACTGAACCCAGAATAGCATGGACAAGACTGTGCTGTACGTATCTTACTCTCCCTTGGAGTCCATGCAATCCCTCAGTTCTGTTCACGAGTAATAAACAGTTTAACTGCACAGAAATAGAGTGATTTGAATACGGAAGAGTATGGACAAAACTGTGCATTACTGCGTCACGGTCTACTACTGATGAAATGCCTCGGACCAATAGACACAAAATCTCTGTACTATTCAGGACCACATGATTTGGATACCATTCACCGTTCCCTGAAACGTCAGTGACAGTGTCAGTCACAGTGTCAGTCACAGTGGGTGTATGCATGTGTCTTCACTGACATCTCAACATATAACGGTAAGTAAGATTATAAATGCATGCATGCTTGTTCATGTCTGCCTGTCTGTGTATGCACCTTTCTGTCTATATGTCTGTCTGTCTGTCTGTCTGTCTGTCTGTCTGTGTATGCATCTGTTTGTCTATATATGTCTGTCTGTCTATGTATGCATCTGTCTGTCTATATGTCTGTCTGTCTATGTATGCATCTGTCTGTCTGTCTGTCTGTCTGTGTATGCATCTGTCTGTCTATATGTCTGTCTGTCTATGTATGGATCTGTCTGTCTATATGTCTGTCTGTCTGTCTGTGTCTGCATCTGTCTGTCTCTATATGTCTGTCTGTCTGTCTGTCTATGCATCTTTCTGTCTATATGGCTGTCTGTCTATGTATGTCTGTCTGTCTGTGTCTGCATCTGTCTGTCTCTATATGTCTGTCTGTCTGTCTATGCATCTGTCTGTCTATATGTCTGTCTGTCTATGTACGCATCTGTCTGTCTATATGTCTGTCTGTGTCTGCATCTGTCTGTCTCTATATGTCTGTCTGTCTGTGTATGCATCTGTCTGTCTATATGTCTGTCTGTCTATGTACGCATCTGTCTGTCTATATGTCTGTCTGTCTGTGTCTGCATCTGTCTGTCTCTATATGTCTGTCTGTCTGTCTGTCTGTCTGTCTATGCATCTTTCTGTCTATATGGCTGGCTGTCTGTCTGTGTATGCATCTGTCTGTCTCTATATGTCTGTCTGTCTGTCTGTCTGTCTGTCTGTCTGTCTGTCTGTGTATGCATCTTTCTGTCTCTATATGTCTGTCTGTCTGTCTGTCTATCTGTCTGTGTATGCATTTGTCTGTCTCTATATGTCTGTCTGTCTGTCTGTCTATCTGTGTATGCATTAGTCTGTCTGTCTGTGTATGCATTTGTCTGTCTGTCTGTCTGTCTGTCTGTGTATGCATCTTTCTGTCTATACGTCTGTCTCTCGGTCTATCTGTCTGTGTATGCATTTGTCTGTCTCTATATATATGTCTGTCTGTCTGTCTGTCTGTCTATCTGTGTATGCATTTGTCTGTCTTTATGTATGTCTGTCTGTGTATGCATCTTTCTGTTTTGACTAAATGTTTTAACATAGAGGGGGAAATGAGACGAGGGTCGTGGTGTGTGTGTGTGTGTGTGTGTGTGTCTGTCTGTCTGTCTGTGCGTGTGTGTGTGTAGAGCGATTCAGACCAAACTACTGGACCGATCTTTATGAAATTTGACATGAGAGTTCCTGGGAATGATATCCCCGGACGTTTTTTTTTCTCTCATTTTTTCGATAAATACCTTTGATGACGTCATATCCGGCTTTTTGTAAAAGTTGAGGCGGCACTGTCACACCCTCATTTTTCAATCAAATTGAAGGCCGGACTTCGGTATTGCATTTCAGCTTGGTGGCTTAAAAATTAATGAATGACTTTGGTCATTAAAAATCTAAAAATTGTAATACATTTGTTTTTTATATAAAACGATCCAAATTTACGTTCATCTTATTCTACATCATTTCCTGATTCCAAAAACATATAAATATGTTATATTTGGATTAAAATCAAGCTCTGAAAATTAAAAATATAAATATTATGATCAAAATTAAATTTCCGAAATCGATTTAAAAACAATTTCATCTTATTCCTTGTCGGTTCCTGATTCCAAAAACATAATAGATATGATATGTTTGGATTAAAAACACGCTCAGAAAGTTAAAACGAAGAGAGGTACAGAAAAGCGTGCTATGCAGCTAGCACAGTGAAACCACTACCGCGCTGAACAGGCTCGTCAGTTTCACTCCGTTTTGCACAAGCGGCGGACTACGGTCATTGGGAAAAAATGCAGTGCTTTCAGTTTCATTCTGTGAGTTCCACAGCTTGACTAGATGTAGTAATTTCGCCTTACGCGACTTGTTTTCTTCTCCAATCAACTTTTTTTTACCCTAAAAAAATTATACGAAATTGAAAATGTCAAAACTTAATTTTGCAGACTATACCAGGAAAGTTACTCTTCTGATACGACCAGGGGACACAGCTTGCATTAAATCCGGCCAATAAAAGGCCACATTTTTGTACGCCGTATCACCGAAAACACATTTTATTATTTTGTATTGTCTAAAATCGCTATTTAGATACATGTGAATAGCGCAACTAAACATCTTCCTGATGCAAACTATTGTGTGTTAGAGTCCAGATTCTGTTGATCGTCAAATTTTATTCAGTGCTGGTGGGTGCGCATTTGTCAGTCTAGACAGACGAAACCCCTGGGAGTCAGGAATTCAAGTCTGTATTATAATGTAGCGAATGTGCGCACATTGTACCGCTGTTAGGCGAAAGCCTGGGTAGGACGAAGCTTGAACAAAGACAGATTCCATGGAGAATATAGTGTTTCCAAAGAATACATTTCGGATTTGAATAATTGAACATTTAAACACTGTAGGCTAAGGTATTCCTGCTGTGTGGTGTCGTCTTTCCAACCCCCAAATTGAACCGTGCATCTCTTGGGGGTTATTGCTTCCAGCAAGGATTTTCCTTGTGGTTGTGATAGCTGTGAATCGTCCCTAGTGAGCCAACAGTATTATCTCAGTTTGAAAAGTAAATGTGTCATAAGAAGAGACAGTCAGACACAGAGGAAATAACTCTTATGTTTAATATTTTCATTTACATGGATTGCTTCCCTTTGCACAGCAAGGTCCACTGACCTAAACATAAGCCGCCTGGTCTTGGTTGGGACAGTAATAATCTCAGTTGATCCTTTGAGTATGACTTAAATTTGTAGCCTGCAGTGTCACAATTAATTTTGTAATGACTTTTTAAGCGATAAGGGTGTGACCTGATGATTATACAGTACGCTACTGGATTATTATATATACATGAAATATTGTCTGTGTGTTTGTGTGTGTGTGTGTGTGTGTGTGTGTGTGTGTGTGTGTGTGTGTGTGTGTGTGTGTGTGTGTGTGTGTGACGGTCGGTTATTTTGGTCGGTCGGTCTGTGTCTGGTTGCATGCATGAGTGCGTGCGTGCGTGCGTGCGTGCGTGTGTGCGTGTGTTGATGTCAGAGAAAAAATGGACAACAACATTCCACTATGCATCAGAAAGCGCAGTAGTAAGTAGTAATCTCGATGCGCACTTTGATTCACAAAATGGGATCCTTAGTTTTCAGTGAAAGTTTCACGCATTTGCCTTTATTTACTAGACCAATGCATCACCGCTAGCACTGGAGAAAAAAACAAGTCGCGTAAGGCGAAATTACTACATTTAGTCAAGCTGTGGAACTCACAGAATGAAACTGAACGTAGTCCGCCGCTAGTGCAAAAGGCAGTGAAAGTGACGAGCCTGTTTGGCGCGGTAGCGGTTGCGCTGTGCTTCATAGCACGCTTCACTGTACCTCTCTTCGTTTTAGGTTTCTGAGAGTGTTTTGAATCCAAACATATCATATCTATATGTTTTTGGAATCAGGAACCGACAAGGAATAAGATGAAATTGTTATTAAATCGATTTCGGAAATTTAATTTTGATCATAATTTTTATATTTTTAATTTTCAGAGCTTGTTTTTAATCCAAATATAACATATTTATATGTTTTTTGAATCAGAACATGATAAAGAATAAGATGAACGTAAATTTGGATCGTTTTATAAAAAAACATTTTTTTTTACAATTTTTAGATTTTTAATGACCAAAGTCATTAATTTTTTTTTAAGCCACCAAGCTGAAATGCAATACCGAAGTCTGGCCTTCGTCGAAGATTGCTTGGCCAAAATTTCAATCAATTTGATTGAAAAATGAGGGTGTGACAGTGCCGCCTCAACTTTTACAAAAAGCCGGATATGACGTCATCAAAGACATTTATCGAAAAAAAGAAGAAAACATCCGGGGATATCACACTCAGGAACTCTCATGTAAAATGTCATAAAGATTGGTCCAGTAGTTTAGTCTGAATCGCTCTACACACACACACGCACAAACAGACAGACAGACAGACAGACACACACACACACACATACACCACACCCTCGTCTCGATTCACCCCTCTACGTTAAAACATTTAGTCAAAACTTGACTAAATGTAAAAAGACAATGAATTGAATGGGAATTCTGACACAAAAGTGTTCATATGTAATGTATAGAAGACTTTTTCCTGTTCACATTGATTTTATTAATTGTCGTAGTCACAGAGCATTTTCGAGGTAATGATTTCAGGTGTATCTAAATTACAGCATTACAACGAATGTCCCTTGGACTTTAAAGGTCTACTGACTTGCAACAAAACTTATCTTAAAAGCTGTCTTAGATAACATATTGCGGCCCTATGCTCCACAGGGAGTCTACAGGAATAAGTCAAAAGTAAGTCAAGATAACATATATTTATTCTCTAACATATTGTGAACATGAATGTTTGCATGATAGATGATTCATCGACAATGCAAATTTGATGGCCTGATGGATATTATACTTATGAGTGAGGATGATGAGGAAGGTCCTGCCGTTATATGCCAGATAGTGTTAGTTATGATGATTCACGAAGAACACACCAGATTGCTTACAAAAAGCTGCAATAGTTAAGGGGTTGAAGTTAGCATTAGCGTTCTTTGTCAAAGCAATCAAAATATATACGCAATCCTCATTTTTCGTTTGTTGTAAAAGTATATATATATATATATATCGACGTCGTCATGGACTTTTGGTGCAACTCATTGTAGACAGCTTTCCTGCAGAAGGCCAAAACAGATTATTTGTATCATAAAATAGTGTTTATATTTATACCTGGTATGTATAGAAAGATGAAAGAATGTTAAATCATGTATTGTCCATCGTATTATTATTTAGAGAATGTTTCTCATTAAGACACAACAAACAATTCTCCTGAGAATGATTTACTTAGTCCATGGGTGCAACCTGGAAAATTCCAAAAACCGGCAAAAGTTGGGGTCCAGCTTTTTTAGTATTTAAAATGCCAAAAAAAAACCCTCTCCTGGAACAAAAATATCGGCAGCCGATGAAACCAAAAACCGGCTGCCGGCGTGTAGCCGGCAGACTGGGTTGCACCCATGTTAGTCTAAAGCACAAAAAACATCAACATCGCCAAGAATCAAGTTACGGGTATACGCCAAAATTCCAGGACAAGGACGATATATATAAATCAGATACCCCCCGCCCCCTCCCCTCCCGAAAAACATAGAAATGAAATAGCATTACAACTAACCAACCAACCAAAATAAAAACATGTGTCAGCTCTAAAACTACGCTCCTTATTGATGACAAATCAATCAGCAAATGAGTATGGAAACAGAGTTCGCTTGGGCAGAGCTCAACAAGTCCACTCATTAGATAAGGTTTGGTGTTGTGGTGGTGGTTGTGATAGCTGTGAATCGCCCCCAGTGAGCGAGCAGTATTTTCTCAGTTTGAAAAGTAAATGGGTCATAAGAAGAGACAGTCAGGCAGAGAGGAAATAACTCTTACCACCATGTAATTTTCTGTTTACATGAATTGCTTCCCTTTGCACAGCAAGGCTGCGGTGGCTCAGTTGACCCTGCTCGGGACGGTTGTCTTAGTCTTCAGATTCACGAATAAAAAATAGTATGAGTACAAAATTTAGCCAGTGACATATACGGGCGATAAGGGTGTGATCTGATTATTCAGAATAGCACGGGATTAGACATATTTATATGTCACACGCATTCCTTCTTTGCCAAGTGCTACTAAAGCAAACGTGTGCAAGATTGTATGTTACACGCTTTGATGCCGAAATCCAATATTTTGATCATGCATTTATTTCTGAAAATGTTTACCTTCACATACATTCAGTCACTACCTTAAACACTTATTTTTTCAGTATTCATTTCAAGTGATCACGAACGTAGAAAAATGGGTATCAAAGTGTTGTTACATTTTGTTGTGCATTCTGAATAGTGTGCCAACAGGCCTTGGTCAGTCAACCACGTTTTATCTGTGTACTTCGTGTTTGACGGAACAAGAATAACACCAACCCCCGTTCTCCTGCATACAACTGAAAGCCACATCTTCTTCTTCATTCAATTTCTGTTTTCAAAAGCTTCGTCAACTTTCCACTTACACTGCGACAAGCTCCCTTTACCAAGCTTCAATTAAGAACCCTGAATACGACTCGAAAGGTCAAAACAAAACCATAGGTACTACTTTCACTATCGTCGTCTGCAACGAAAACCGAAAATGGCACGTACACAGAGGACGAAATTTCAAAGAAAAGATCGAACCTTACACCTGCGTCTATCAAAAGTTGCACAGACAGTTCCGTGCGGATCTGACCACGTATCAACGTACATCCGATGCTCAGGACCTACAGATAGGTGACGCGGCTTTGGCGATTGAGGCTTCGTCTTC
>NC_090261.1:5366575-5371575 GCF_037325665.1 Littorina saxatilis | reverse complement strand
CTTTTGGTGATTATATTTAGTCAAGTTTTGACTAAATATTTTAACATAGAGGGGGAATCGAAACGAGGGTCGTGGTGTATGTGCGTGTGTGTGTGTGTGTGTGTGTGTGTGTGTGTGTGTGTGTGTGTGTGTAGAGCGATTCAGACTAAACTACTGGACCGATCTTTATGAAATTTGACATGAGAGTTCCTGGGTATGAAATCCCCGAACGTTTTTTTCATTTTTTTGATAAATGTCTTTGATGACGTCATATCCGGCTTTTCGTGAAAGTTGAGGCGGCACTGTCACGCCCTCATTTTTCAACCAAATTGGTTGAAATTTTGGTCAAGTAATCTTCGACGAAGCCCGGATTTCGGTATTGCATTTCAGCTTGGTGGCTTAAAAATTAATTAATGACTTTGGTCATTAAAAATCTGAAAATTGTAAAAAAAAAAAAAAATTTATAAAACGATCCAAATTTACGTTTATCTTATTCTCCATCATTTGCTGATTCCAAAAACATATAAATATGTTATATTCGGATTAAAAACAAGCTCTGAAAATTAAATATATAAAAATTATTATCAAAATTAAATTGTCCAAATCAATTTAAAAACACTTTCATCTTATTCCTTGTCGGTTCCTGATTCCAAAAACATATAGATATGATATGTTTGGATTAAAAACACGCTCAGAAAGTTAAAACAAAGAGAGGTACAGAAAAGCGTGCTATCCTTCTTAGCGCAACTACTACCCCGCTCTTCTTGTCAATTTCACTGCCTTTGCCATGAGCGGTGGACTGACGGTGCTACGAGTATACGGTCTTGCTGAAAAATGGCATTGCGTTCAGTTTCATTCTGTGAGTTCGACAGCTACTTGACTAAATATTGTATTTTCGCCTTACGCGACTTGTTTTTGTTTTTCAATGACAAGGCTTGAACAATATTGCTGTTTGTAGAAATCTTATAAGGATGAGGAAAATTGGAAACTGAGGTGAATGCTGACTTCGATCAAATTGTTTCTGAAGATTTCGTAACACCCACGCACAAATGCAAAAGCTATAACGCCGCGAATACACACGCGCGCGCACCATTACCGTCATCGCCCAGCATGTATACTTACTTACGTTTTGTCACTGCTCTTATCTAACGATATTTTCCTAACCATTGTTTGTGTTTGCAATTTACCGATACACATGTTCTATACATGCCAGTGTCGCTTCACAGGTTTGGAGTTACGATGAAAAACCCGGCCTACCCGAAATATATAATACCAAAAGACAAAATACCAAAAGTGTGCCCATCAAAAGGGCACTCTGTTGATTTCTATTTAAACACAGACTTTGTTCCGCAAGGACATCGTGCCGACCGGTCCGATACGGAATGAAATATTTACCAAACGATGTACGCAAAATGATTTCCATAGTTTTAATAATAAAATCGAGTCAAATGTATTCGTTCGGCATAATGTCCTGTCGGCATTCTGTCCATCCCAGTAATGTCTCACGGCAAATCAACGACTCTAAAGTGTTATTTACCAGGGTCACGGTACACAGGCAGCCCGGCTTTGCAGATAAGAACAAACTGTATGCTGCGTTATGGAACTGTACATATACAATGTGACATTTTTTTGCGTACTTCGTTTGGTAAATATTTCAATCCGTATTGGAGCGGTCTTGTCACATTCACTGAGTTCAAAGACATCCTGCTTGCTGCCGCGCGGGCAGAGAAAAATTTAATGTTCCCTCAATATCTTCACCGCGCAAGCAGCAAAACCCCTCACGCGGAGGTGTTTTCAGACAGGCAGTTGTCCCGGAGGTGCATGGTACAGTTCCATAACGCAGTATACAAATGATATTTTTCTTACATGCCAAGGCTGCCTGTGTTGAGTGACAGTGTGCACTTTGTGGAAAAATAAGGAAGTATCAGACCACCTGCGTCCACACCGCAGAAATCATACTTTATTTGACCCTCAGCTGTACACGTGAAACAATAAACATGTCGGTTTGGTTTCAGGCTGGGTTAATATGAAATTCCACATCGAATACAGTCAGTTTCATGCATCGTGCTTCAATGCGCTTCAAGTGATTCAGGTTTGCAGGTTGCCATAATTTGTATTGAAACGCGAACTGAAAAAGAGAGTAGTCTGCATTTTATTTATTTATTTATAATTTTTTATTTTATTTATTTACGAGGATTTATATCGCGCACGTATCTCACCACACAAGGCGACTCAAGGCGCATGTTACCTGCCGTGTGAGATGGAATTTTTTACACAATATATCACGCATTCACATGCATGCAAAAGAGTAAAGTTTGCATGCATGACTAGTACACCACAACAACGCTGTTTTCTTTGGGAGTAGTTATTATTTAACATTCAATTACTTGTTTTACTTTTAAGTGTAACATAATGGATGTCGATTCTGGCCTTTCAGTTTTCCTCTGTTATTTCCCGATAGTTGCGTTGTGAGATGCTAGAACAGTAAAATGTAACGGCAAAGGGAACCGTCTATACTATGAACCATACATTCACAGGTCATACTGCCGCAGCATAATGCATAAAACAAACACACGTGACGCGCATGTTCTCAACCAGGTACACGCGCGCACGCACGCACACACACACACGCACACACACACACGCACGCTAGCACGCACGCAGCGCATAACACACACACACACACACACGCATACACGCACGCACACACACACACGCACTCACGCATGCATGCATACACGCACGCACGCATGCATGCATACACGCACGCATACACACACATACATACACACACACTCACACACACACACACACACACACACACACACACACACACACACACACACACACATACATGCACGCGAGCATTCTAATTACCCCGAAAATGTCAAACCAACCAGCAGGTAAACGCACCTGTTACCTGTTGAGAGGATGTTACTGCAACAGGTGATGTGACATCGCTGTGCAAGCGAAAAACACAAATCGGCACACGATAGCTCAGTGTACATAATCCGCTAGCCAAACCTTTCTTTACAATAACACAGATGATAATATACCAGTGTCGCTTCAAAAGTTTCAGGAGTTACGCCGAAAGACATGATACCAAAAGACAGTTTGTATGCCCATCGAAAGGGCACCGATACGGAATTAAATATTTACCAAACGAAGCACGCCAAATTGTTTTTTTTATGACGGCTTAGAATCGACGCTAGACATATTTTATACGCGGAGTCGTTACACTAGCGGAGAATAACCAAAAGTGTGAAATTCAATTAAAAACACATTAAAACTGTGAGCGTGATTTTTCCTGCACAAAAATGCAATCATTTTCCCTTGGCGGACAGTTTAACTTTAATATACCATTCAAAAAGCATCAAACCAAAAAGAAACACAACAGCAACAAGTTTCGGTACATTATTCTTCATCAAATTTTCGTCTGACAGTCGCTGACTTCTTCATTGTAAGGATAAGTTAGGAATGATGGTTCGCGTGCTGTACAGTGTAAAAAGGCAGTATAATAGAAAAAGTATTCAAAAAGCAGTATAATTTGTCTCAATAATTTCAATACTGCATGGCTATGCTCTCAGCAGTACATTCCGTTCTATTGCTGTCCCAGTTTAGGAACTTTAAAACAATGCACACTTTGATCTGAAAAATAAGCACCTGCTGCGCTTGCCGCATGATCGAATTCTTTACGCCTTCTTGGCCGAAGCTATGCAAATTACGAATAAATCACAGTTCTTGGCTACGCGTGGCTGACTAAGACATTCTTTAGATTCTTTTTTGATCTTTTTTAAACGAGAACATACTAAGGTCTGAATGAAGACATCGTATAATTTATACGTGCTTTTTAACACTCTTTATGAGTTACTAAGTCTCCAGAACAAAATGTAGCAATTGAAGTTAGCTGTACTCCAAAATGGTGGATATTTTGTAGGACGTTGTTGTGACAAAAAGGTTGGAAAGCCGAAAATCCACGTGAAATAGAAACCTGTCAAAAATGACATCGATAATCGCAACAACAAGGATCATAAAACATTGGAGATGGTGCACTTGGAAACAGAATCACGAACTTCGACAACGTCAAAAATTGTGTTGATTCGCACAGGAGCTTGCTCTGCTGGTGTTTTTTTTATGACCATCGGTGTCGACATTCACTAACCTGTGCCCTTTTAAATTGTCAGCAACGTGAAACTTGATTCCTCAAGATATTCATTTGCTTATCTTTGTGACCACAATTAGCATAATATATTCACCCTAACAGTCACAGTCTTGCCATCTATCAGAATAACGACGGTATCTTCCCGCCCCTGAATGCCTTCGAATGTGTGTGTGTGTGTGTGTGTGTGTGTGTGTGTGTGTGTGTGTGTGTGCCGCGTGCGTGTGCGTGCGTGTGTGTGTGTGTGTGTGCGTGCGTGCGTGCGTGTGTGTGTGTGTGTGTGTGTGTGTGTGTGTGTGCGTGCGTGTGCATGGATGCGTGCTGGCGTATGTGTGTGCGCGTGTGTGCACCGCGAGCGTATGTGTACGTGCAATGGCGTGTGTGCGTTCGTGCGTGTGTGTTTTTGTGTTCATGAATATCGAATACATGTGTGTGTACATATCATTCTTCAATCTCAGCCCCAGTTCTGCTCTGGTTGCTCATAGACGACCGACATATAATTGCGATGTCCTGGGTTTTGATTCCAACCTATTGCCGGGATGATTGCACTTCAATCTGATATCGGAACGATGGCCTGAGGTGTTGAAAGGTGGAGGTTATGAGGTTGCAACCAATTGACGAGTACTTCGTACACAAAGAGTGAAAAGTCGCGTACGTGGTGCTGAAGAATATACAGGGTGTCTCAAAAAAATACCCGATTTTCTTTCAATACTACAGAAAAGTCAGTAACTATTGAAATCATTTTTGCGTGATATTGTAGTCAGTTTATAGAATTGTTGTCCCCTGTTCACAGCTTTCAGTTGAGATCGTCTGTTTCTCCACACTACGTGATCAATGTAGCCACCCCGTTTTCTAATGACAG
>NC_090261.1:5309075-5361575 GCF_037325665.1 Littorina saxatilis | reverse complement strand
GACATGCATTTTTAATCATTTTATATAGTGGTTGTGATGTACGTACGTATGTTAAACGGGGACAAGTTTACTGTATTCTCATCATTTCTTTCGGTGACACTCCATGCAATCAGAGAATGATGCAAAGAGGCGAAAAAGGCACATCTGACAGTTGCTGTCTTTTAAAATAATGTCTTTGTATTAAAAACCCACGTTTGACCCTTTCGTTTCCATGTTACGCGAAGCATGTACTTTGACTGCTTGTAATGAACCAGTTTAACACATCAAGCTATGCACTAGTTCCTGATTCTATCCCTGCGGGACGGGAAGCGTTTAGAAACAACATTTCTTCAGGAAATCAAGTTCGAAGAAAATAAAAGTACTAATCTTCATGCCGAGAATAGTTTAATTTTCACATAGTAATCAGTTTAGTGTTTTTTTTCGCTTTGTTCACTTTGAATCACATTATGCAGACATTCCTCGCCAGTCGACACATCCAAAATAACCCTTTATCCCTTTTCTTCTGGATTAAGAGATTTGAAAGCACAAGCATTCGGGAGATTTTGAAGTACCGCCCGTCCGTCTGTAAATCTCTAAATTAGTTTCGTCCTAAAATATTCCTTAATTGCTGACACATTCCGGTGAAGGCAAGAAAAGCAAAGTTCATGTCACGCGTAGCTCAAAGGTTTGCAGAGGTTAGCATTATTCCTCAAAGTTATACAAAGCATAAATTCAAAACTCACTTAAATTCTCGCGGCGAATGCTCGATTATAATCCAATCCAAATGTGCAATTACATTCTTTCTGATTTCGTTTTTGTCGACGCAAAAAACCAGGTTCAGCCCGTGCTTTTGCTATTTTATGTTCTAATGCTAAACAAACAAAAGCTAAGTGTATTTCCACAACAAACTTGGTTTGATCACCCTTTGACCTTAAAATGGATGTAAAGCCTTCATAAATGGGTGGGCCTTTATGGATATTGTGTTGTTTTCTTCTTCACTGTTTGTTCTTTTCCTTTCATTATTCATAATAATATGTGACCCTCCACAACGGAATGAGTCGCATGTCACCTTTGCATGATTTTCATATTTTTACATTTTTCTAAAGAGTTTTTTTATGCTCTATCCAGTGGTGAAAACCGTTTTAGAAAAGAGCGAAAACTGTTTGAGTTATAAGACTGTGACTAAGGTGACCCTCACACTGTTACCAGACACTCCCCGGACTTTTATTAAGCCTAGCGCAGAACCGAGCGAGGTGACATGCGACTCATTTCGTGGTGGAGGGTCACAATATTGTTTCTTCCTTTTTAAAGTGAGTTGTTTTTCAGTTTCGAGTCCTGGTTTTTCCTGTTAAAACTTAAACTTTAAACTTTGGCTCTTAAACGTTCAGTGTTTACTTTCAAGTTTTCAGTATGGACCATGCTAAGACGTCACAATTTTTACAATGTTGTCACAAGTTTTTAATAAGGTCTAATTTTTGCCCCATCAGTGCCAATATTGTTTCCTTGGACTGTGATCTTGCAGCATAACCTAGACAATTGAAACAACGAAAGCCGAGAAAACAAACAAAAACCAAATAAGTTAACAACAAAACATCTGGTTTTCATTATTTCTGTTGTCCCCCACAAGTCTGGTTCAGTGTTACGTTGAAGCACAGAACACACTCAGTGCGGCACGGAGTTCCTTAGAGCTTTGGATGAGTTGCCATCGTCCTCCAGTTTGACAATTGGTGTGTCTACGGTGCAAATAAAACGCTAATACAAAATAGTTTATTTCAAGTTATTATACATACACGTGTCTGGTCTGGGTACTAAAACATTGGTCCTCCTCAGGACTAGATTTCCTTGTGATACGTCCCCCACCAAGGGACTTTGCATTGTAAATCTCGGTCCCCCTTGAGGAGGGTCTGATGCTCCCAATAGGCTGTCTGTGAAGGGATACTTTTTTCTCTCTCTCTCTGCTAAGAGATTTTAACAAATCTCGGAAGAAAGTCTCTGCTGACTTTCAATTGTTTCTTTCACAATTTCTGATGTTTTATCTATATATACGACTTGTGTCTGTCTGTGTGTGTGTGTGTCCGCGATGCCAAGCCAAAGTTCTCGGTGGATCTTTTTCAAATTTGGAGACCGTATTCAGCTACACCCCGGACACAACCTCATCGATGAGATATTTCAACACGTGCTCTCAGCGCGCAGCGCTGAACCGATTTTGGTTTTTCTCTGGATCCATTCCCAGTAACTCTTCCTTATCTTCTCCAGTGTTTTCAGCCGCGGTTATCTCCCTTCCTCCGTGCGGTGCGCCGGCAAAGCCGGCGTACACCCGGCATAGCCGGGTCCCCGGCGCAGCCGGGTATTCAGCTCGACTTCTTCCCGGCGCAGCCGTACCCGGCGAAGCGGGTATTCATCTAGTATATATATATATACGACTTGTGTCTGTGTGTGTGTGTGTGTGTGTGTGTGTGTGTGTGTGTGTGTGTGTGTGTGTGTGTGTGTGTGTGTGTGTGTGTGTGTCCGCGATGCACGGCCAAAGTTCTCGGTGGATCTTTTTTAAATTTGGAGACCGTATTCAGCTACACCCCGGACACAACCTCATCGATGAGATATTTCAACACGTGCTCTCAGCGCGCAGCGCTGAACCGATTTTGGTTTTTCTCTGGATCCATTCCCAGTAACTCTTCCTTATCTTCTCCAGTGTTTTCAGCCGCATTTATCTCCCTTCCTCCGTGCGGTGCGCCGGCTTACACCCGGCATAGCCGGGTCCCCGGCGCAGCCGGGTATTCGGCTCGACTTCTTCCCGGCACAGCCGTACCCAGCGAAGCGGGTATTCATCTAGTATATATATATACGACTTGTGTCTGTGTGTGTGTGTGTGTGTGTGTGTGTGTGTGTGTGTGTGTGTGTGTGTGTGTGTGTGTGTGTGTGTGTGCGTTTGAACTGCTCTCATAGTGAGGTCTTAGGTGGTCTTCACACCTACAAACTGAGGTCCTACATAAGTCCTCACACGGTCTGAGGTCTTACAGTAAGTTGACTTTTTTGACGGAAAGAATGTCATAACCATGTTCAAAATGACATTCTTTCCGTCCTCTATAGGCGACGAAATAGGTCAAATTTTGTGCCTTTTTCCCGTTAAGTTGACTTTTTTGACGGAAAGAATGTCAAAACCATGTTCAAAATGAGATTCTTTCCGTCCTCTATAGGCGACGAAATAGGTCAAAGTTTGTGCCTTTTTTAGTGAAAATTCTTCGATGCCGGAGCGGGTACTGCACCCAGTGCCGTTGTAGTGCAAGTGCACTAGAAAGGCACTGCATCCAGTGCCGTTGTAGTGCAAGTGCACTATCCGTGTGTGTATTAGCAAGTCCTCACTATGAGAGCAGTCCAAACATGTGTGTGTGTGTGTGTGTGTGTGTGTGTGTGTGTCCGCGATGCACGCCCAAGGTTCTCGATGGATCTGTTTCAAATTTGGTGGGCATATTCAGGTAGACCCCGGACACAACCTGCTCGATGAGATATTTCAGCACGTGCTCTCAGCGCGCAGCGTTGAACCGATTTTGGTTTTTCTCTGGATCCATTCCCAGTAACTCTTCCTTATCTTCTCCAGTGTTTTCAGCGTTTATCTCCCTTTCTTCGTGTGGCGTCAATCTATATTCCCGTTACTACGTTACTATTTTTATAATGTCACTGCACTGTCCAGAACGCTTTCATTGCACCCCTAAGTTGTCCTTACTGTAAAAGTGAAAAGGTCGAATCAATTTATAGCCACGCGAAAACTACACTGTCATCTATCTCTATATATTGATAGATATAGATATACATATATATACGGCTTCTCTGTGTGTGTGTGTGTGTGTGTGTGTTTGTGTGTGTGTGTGTGTGGGCAACACCTGTGGATTGTAGAGTTCTGTTTGTGATGTGGTCTGGCGGCTTTGGTGTGTTTCTATGTTCAGGCCTTCCTTCGAGAAGCCATAACAGTTATTCTCAATCCCGTTTGAGTGGACTTCGCCTTCAAAGCCAAAGGTGATTGTGGTGTTTCGGCACTCGGTTACATTTGGCGTCGTCGACAGCGATGGGACTCGACATGAAATGTTCAGGCCACTGAATCATTTTCGTGCTGTTCCCATTCCACCTGGGAGGGACCTAAGCTTGGCGGGTCCATGGTTCGGAACTTTGGGGACAAAGTTCATTCAAAGGGGGTCGAGTGTGACAGGGAGACTACCGTCGCCCTTCACAACAGACTCTGCAGAGTTGTTCGCCTTAGAAGTTGTGGGCTTTCCTTGCATGTACCCGTAAGTTGTCCTCACTGTAAAAGTGCAAAGGTCGAATCTATTTATCGAAAAATCCACTGTCATCTATCCCTATATATTTATATATATATATAGATAGATATATACGGCTTCTGTGTGTGTGTGTGTGTGTGTGTGTGTGTGTGTGTGTGTGTGTGTGTGTGTGTGTGTGTGTGTGTGTGTGTGTGTGGAGGCAACACCTGTGGATTGTAGAGTTCTGTTTGTGATGGGGTCTGGCGGCTTTTGTCTGTCTGTATGTTCTGGCATTTGAGAAACCATAACAGATAATATAGGGCTTAGAAATCAGCTCTAAAATTCTCAATCCCGTTTGAGAGGACTTCGCCTTCAAAGGTGATTGTGGTGAACCGCCACGCTGTCTGTCTTTGTCTCGCGATTCACCCCGGCGATGCCGGGTATTCCTCTAGTATTATATATATTTATTTCATTTTAAAAGACAGGTTGATCTAACCAGTACCTATGTTACCAAGTGTACCTTTTAAAGTTTCTTTCTTACAGTAACAAATGCACTGCATTGCTGCAGCTGGTCCCACCACACACACCACACACACACACACGCACGCACGCACGCACGCACGCACGCACATACACACACACACACACACACACACACACCGGCACACACACACACCGGCACACACACACACAAACACAAACACTCTAACACACACACGCACACACACACCACACCACACCACACCACACCACACCACACACACCACACACACATTTGTCACACACCTTATACTGCGTCCCCCCCCCCCCCCTCCTCAATAGTGGGGCTCCTATGTTGCAAAATCATTCAAATCATGCAACAAACACCAAATTAAGCAAATATGAAGAGTTTTATGTGCTTAACAAAACCTGATACAGAGCCATCGCGAAAAATAAAAAAAATGGGTAGTTTTTAAACAATTTTTCAAAATGGCCGCCAGTGTAAACGGTTGGGTATGTTAGGCATATTTCACTTCATGTGATTAACAGCAAATTTGGCGTAAATGGACATTTGCTTTTGCTTAACAAAACCTGATACAGAGCCACCGTGAAAAAATCAAGAAATCAGTAGTTTTTTTACAATTTTCAAAATGGCCGCCAATAAAAAGGGTATTTAGGCATTTTTGATGCTACAAGACATTCTCTTGCAATAGAAACTACAGCAGTCCCTCTCATGAACGGACACCCTTGGGCCATAGCAAAACTGTCCGTACATTGCAGGTGTCCGGTCACGGGAGGGGTGACCACACCACCCCCTCCCCCATACACTTCGGGGCACACAGAGACACACAAACAACAGGATTGAGTCTATGCTAATCACTTCTTGTGGCTACTAAACAATAACAATAAACTCCTAATACTTCTTTAAACTTCGTTCTGTAAAAATGATTTGTAAGAAAAGTGTTGAAAAGAAGAGATAAAATAAATCCTCAAGGCAGTGAACACACTCACCATGCTCTGACATACGAAAGCAGCCACACAAACACAGCACAGAGGAGCGTGTGCAGATGCTTTGCAAGAATAAGCTTGAAAACCAGTTTGAATAAATAGCAGCAGATAGAGCTGCATGTCATAATCAAGTAATTTATTTGTTTCTTGTCTGGCTTTATTGACTGCATGCCGATCATGTGGCATGGCAGTGACTTTTCACTCTTCAGTCGGAAATACACTGTACATAACACAGCTCCCACTCTCCCTCACTAATGCCTACCCCAAGCCGTGACAACTGATGCTTGGAAATTGTGTGGAAGAGTACACCTCTCTATTTCTCTCCAATGCTCTTCCTGCTGACATGCGGTGACACCGGACATCGACACCCCACAGAGTTTAGCCAGCTAACCCTCCACCCCCCCCTGCCTTTCTCTCTCTCACTCCCTCCAGCCATGTACTGTTGGGGGCTGTGGGCAGAGAGACCAGCTGCACTGTTCACTCAGAGCAAAACCAGTTGACTGTGTCGTAACTTTTGACAAAGCAAGACAACTGAAGGGTTCATAGATTAGGCAACCGACTCACTGGTCAAGGCTGAGGGGAAACAAGAGTATCTTGTCAATGAAAGAGGTTACACACAGACACACGATGGGTACACGTGCACTCAAGTTATCAGTGACTGTCATCACACCATTGCGGCTGTGATCTTTGTACCAAGAGCCGGACTGCTCTGTTATCGATTTTGTTGTGGTGAAAGTTTGACGATGGTCTGTCCGTACATTGGAGGTATGACCTGCTTTTGGGACCGAAAATGAGTGTCCGCGTCCACGTTTTGCAGGTGTCCGTTTAAGGGGGGGCAAATATAGAAGGAAAACACTCCGTGCCGAGCAAATGTGTCCGTACATGTCAGGTGTCCGCTCACGCCGGGGGCCGTACATTGCAGGGACTGCTGTAACACAAACACATTTTTAAACAAAACAATACATGTATTGTTGGTGCAGAGAATGATTGGACGGTGTGGGTGGCAGGGTTGAAGAATTTGTGGATTACCTAAACTGTGCAAAAATAAATATATTGCACCAATTTTCATACCAAAACGAAAACATTCATTCCTGTGCTGTTATATTCAATGTATGCTATTGAGGGCACTCAACTTGGCTAACTGGAACACTTTTAAGATAAAAGGTGGCCTTTACATGGGTTATTTGACCGCCGCCCAAATAAGGGTACCCCCAAAATAAAACTGATAAAAATGTAATGTATCAACTCAAAAGTCGACTAAAATTCATAATCGCTGTATTTCGAAAACGTTGTTTGTTCTCATGTGTTTACACAACTAGCACATTCCGGCAAGTGTCTATACTCAAAAGAAACTTTGGCAGTACTTGAAACAACCATCTGTCATATATACATGCGAAGTCAAAAATATGTGGGATGTAAGTCAACAAACCTGTGGCAGTTTTTAAAATATTATTTCGTGAAGATTTGAAAGTGTACTCAAACGGTTGAACTACGCCTCGTGCGTAGACACACATTCCTGAAAGTTTCAACGCAACCCACTTGGTCATTGCTAAAATACATGGATTTTGGTTGACTTGGGTATCCCTCAAATTTGACACATAAACATCTCATCCGTGAGATCGACACATACATCAGTAGGTACAATGGCACAACACTAGAAATATGCAAGATGGCGAAATAAAACAACCTGTTCTGGATGGATAATCAAGTTGACTTTCTCTTCGTATACAACAGTGACCCAGTTGTGCCTCAGGAATTGTCGTCGGCTTTTTAAAAGGTACCCGAAGTTTTTGTCACATCTCTTTGTCACGTCAAGGGTATCCTTATTTTGACGGCGTAAATGATGATGTTAAAAAAAAATGTGCCAGATAGCGAAGATGCGAGCCTTTAATGGCATAGACAGTTTGAATAAAATGACACAGGAATAAAAGTTTGAGTTGGGGTATGAAAATGGGTGCAATAATATTTTTGCACAGTTTAGATGCTGACAGTTTTCACAGGCATGCAAGCACATTTGCAGAGAGCTGTGCTCTGCAGTCCTTCTTAGCAGCATTTGCAGCGTTTTGTTGTACAGTTTTTCTTGCAGGCACACCTCATGAGTTCTCGGCACACGCTGGATACCTCTTGAAAGCTCGTCCAGAATGACTCCCACTTTCCAGCCTTGAACTGCCAGCCCACAGAGTTTGGAAGTCTAATAGGTAGATGGCTCTTCTCAATCTCATGTCCTGCAGCAGCACCTCACTTGTAAGGGGATTATGGTCAATTTGGCAGCTCTTTTTACTGAA
Organism: Littorina saxatilis; assembly: GCF_037325665.1. Lineage (NCBI taxonomy): Eukaryota > Metazoa > Mollusca > Gastropoda > Littorinimorpha > Littorinidae > Littorina > Littorina saxatilis. The sequence goes on along the minus strand of NC_090261.1, from coordinate 5,353,573 downwards.
GAGGTACCGTCTTGCACTGTTTACACCCAGTACGTTGCTGGTTTTGTCCTACAAATGTACACCAAAAAGCTCTTGTGCTGCCCTGTCAGTGGTACTCAGCTTACAAAGAGGAGCAGACAACCTGAAGAAAGTTTGAGTGACGTCTTCAAATGCTTGCCATACTTCCCAAGCCTTCTGATTCCCCAATACCATTGAAGAACGACATAGTGTCACAGCCTGTAAGGCTATGCAAAATGGGCAGACAGGGTGACTTCTCTTGGCCAATGGCTTTGGCAATGTGGCGATACACTTCACGAGCAGAAAAAAACGCAACACAGCTGGAATGAGAAGCAGACTGTCTGGCCTCCTCTACATCCATGGTGCAGGAAATCAGCCTGTGGTACCCTTCACACAAAAGATGAAAAGTGACATTTTTATTTGAATGTATTTGAATAATGTTTACTATCTCAGAGAGTCGGTCAAAGCCGGGTTAGCAAGTCTTCACACAACAGACCAAAATGAAAGAAAATTGTATTTCATGAATTCGTATAATTCTTACTGTTTCAGGTTAAAAAACAAACAAACACAGTTTCCAGTGACCCAACTGATTCTGGAATCTTTCTGACCGCTACATTTATTCGCTTCAAACAGTCGCTAACAGAATGTTGACCATAGTGAGGGTTCGTACGTTAAACCCATCAAATTCACAGAGGTCGCTTACAAATGATGTGCAAACATGTTCCAATTAATACAAATAAAAAAATCTTACTGTTAAGATGTATTAGGTAACAAACCTTGATGCAGTAGTACTAGTGAAATCGGCTCCCTTCTGTGGCACCGGAATAAATGCAGAACGCTTGTTCCCAGGAACCGGCATGTGGTGTAACTCTTGTATATATCCTGTAAAAATAAAATTCACACCAATGCACGGTCAACTTAAAATAAGCAAAAGGATGAGAAACAAGCAACAAACCAAAATTGTAAAACTCAAAGAGCGGTACCTCTTCATTTTTCAAAACCACTTATCTCATTTGATTAGCATACACTGTATGCTTTTGTCTGTTACCTACCGTCTTTGAAAGAACACTGTAAAGACATGGGGAGTGGAGTGTTTTTATCTGCAGCTGGTCATCCTACTATCTGGCCTACCCTCACTCAGTTTTTGACTCTACCCCTCCCCACCTTATCCTTAACGTAGGCAGGACTAATCATTTATCATACCATGAACAATCTCTTTCTCCTCGCCTTTTATTCAAAGTTCGTTTAATCTGTTTAAAATCACCAGCGTGGCGATCATGATTTCCTTACTTGTAATCAACACGACAACAGATAGATCTAGATCTATCAGCATCACAATCCAGCTGATGAGCTATTGCAAGATTACTCTGCACTTCAGCGCTTCACCCGATGAATAACAGACCCCAGGGGAGAATTAAACAGTAAAATGATGTGACATTGGTGAATGGATGCGTATTCTTGAAAACTTACCTTCAGAAACGTTGTTTTCGCTCAAATCAAAACACGCAATGTTGCGGAGGCCGCCATCTTGAATTTTCATGCTGCGGATATATAAAATTCTAAAAACGATCAAATTAAATACCAGAATACAAAAATACCATTAAGAGTATTTATGTCATGCATGTGTTATCAGCAGACAACTTCTGGTGCATGGTAAACCATTGAATTTTACATTTGCTGAGTTGGGAATATTTACTGCTGAGCGCTTTTGGTACGAATTTCGTCTGCTGTAAATGCAGCCTTTTATTCCCTATCAAAGACAAAAAAAACGATTTCTGAAGTGGCTCTGTATCTGAAATCCCTTAAATAATTATAAGGAACAATACCACAAAGTATGATGTTTGTTGCAAGATGTGAATGATTTATGAGTGCGTCTGCAACATACGAGCCCCACTACAAGTATTAAGTTTGGTAACAAAAGTAACGTCACAGTCAATTTCACTTTCAGTCTGACTTGATTCCTAGAAATCGCTTGCCACTAGTGCGATTTCGATCGGCTTTGAAGGACGCACAAAGCATCAATACAGTTCTGTGAAAGTAAAGAACGTAAGGCAGTGTGTGTTCAGCACAGAATCGTATGCGTGAGAACTTGCTGTGTGTAGAGTTAGGCCGTGCTGTTATCGCAAGTTTCCGGTATCTGTGGTTTGTTCCGGTACTTTTCCTGGTCCGTTTCCGGTCACGGTTATCTCGCCTTTAAAGCTGTGTGGCATGTACTTCTGTTCCGTGCTTTGAGCGTGTATAGTATCAATAGTTGCCGTTCCTTGTGAGTGTGATATTCACACTGTGTTGTTCAACGTGAGGAGATAGTGTGTGTGTGTGTGTGTGTGTGTGTGTGTGTGTGTGTGTGTGTGTGTGTATGTGAGAGTGTGTGTCTGTGTCACAGTGTGCGTGTGTGTGTGAGAGAGACTCGGAGAGAGAGAGAGAGAGAGAGAGAGAGAGAGAGAGAGAGAGAGAGAGAGAGAGAGAGAGAGAGAGAGAGAGAAAGAGAGAGCAGTCATTTCCAACAAACAAACAGCAACATGAAGTGGACAGTTCAAGCAGCATCGTAACATTTATTTCAAATTCAAAATTGTAAAAAGTGTTTAAAAAAATGTATAAGCCCTTCAAAAGACGACAAAGTCATCTGGAACTAAACTAAACACGAGCATATCATAAGCAGCAAGCCAACTAGAAGTGGATGTACGAAACCTGGAAGGAAAATATATAGCCCATATTAAATTTCTACATTCATTGTCGCAATCATAAACAGCAACGAAAATATTTTTTGTAGACTAACAGCACCAGTTTTACAAACAGACGATGATTCGACAAATCAGCCAGTAAAAAGAAAAATATGGAATACATAATTATATCCATCTTACATTAGGTGAAGAACACTAATAAGTTAAATCTGAAACGATTATGACAGAATAACAATACTGACCAATGAATCTAAGAACACCGTGCAGAAATACATTTTAAAAAGTCATGTTTTCATAGCGGATAAGTGACAGTACTACTTAAAGTATGGCGGATGATATATGACAGAGACACATAAATTAATTCACTGTCATTGCCTCACCTTCAAAAAACCAGCCCAGAGTGTTGAATTAGCAATTGACAAAACCAATTACTGTATGTCATCAGACCGCGTTAAAGCTTTTTAAAAAAGATTAATTAATTGCACTAACCAGCCGGCACACATGTTGAGGCTTTATTAAGACAAAGCAGATAGACACTGCAAAGCTATGATTTGCCGTATTATATATGACACTTAACATTAATTTTGTTCATTTACGTCACACCAGCATGGAAAGAGAGCAGCAGGAAAGTAAGACTAATTTTTCTTTTCAACAATGAAGAGAGAGTAAGGGAGGGAGAGACTCTGATCTCAGAGGGAGGGGCTCTGAGAGAGAGAGAGAGAGAGAGAGAGAGAGAGAGAGAGAGAGAGAGAGAGAGAGAGAGAGAGAGAGGGAGAGAGAGAGACAGAGAGACAGAGAGAGGGGGGGGGATGATATGGCAATTGCACTCAGTGTGGATATCGATGGAACAATGTTATTTTGCATAATGTGGATGGAGGAAGTTGCAGAATTGAGGTCGGGCATCGGCATAAAAAGGGAAATGGATGGGCGGGGTGTTGGGGTGTGATGAGTTTGTTGCACATGAAGTGACACAATATTTGATGAAGTATTTTCACACACAAAATGCAGAAACGAGTCCAATAAACAGGTTTACATCTTGGTAAAAGATTGCATAAAAGGTAGCCGACTGGAAACCTGTTCCAAGACGTCACTTGGAGGTCAGTGTATCTTTAAATTCAGGTGTACAGAGCGGCGGCGACATTGAGGTCAGTGTTTCTAATCAGTACGTGAACTTGAACCTACACAGTTATCGTCGTATCTTTTAGTGCACCAATAAAAGTCAAAATGACTTACCAAGCAAATCTCGCTTGAGCTTGATATTATCTCGAAAGTGCAAGTTCACGTTCATGTCCCGATTTGAAATTCTCTGCTCTATTCATCTTGATGTTGGTTTAGCATCCTGTTTGTAAAACCGACAAAGCTGGCGGTTAAGCTGGGCAGAAATACTGAAAAGTCAAGCCATGACGGCATGTTGGACATAGGATGCTGACAGTAACATACATACACACATGATTACGACTGAACCCATGGCGCCTTTGGCCAAAAGACAGCAGTTCTTAAAAAAAATATTTAAAAAACCCACCTCAAAACATAACTATCATTATCAATAACAGTTCGAGTATTTGTTGTGTCCACGTCTCAAGACATAGCCGTAACCAGGTGATTGGCTATTGTAATATAACCTTCTTGAAAATAAGAACATAACACAATAATCGACAACATTATTATGTCTTACAGTGAAACATTCACACCTCCAGAAGATTGTACAAATGCATGTTATCATAAACAAGCTTGAATACACGTGAAGACGTTCTTAGCCTGAGACATAAACACTTCAAAAAAGGAGTTTTCTGAGTAGAAAAATGTCCAGTAGAGCACTACAAGTTCAGCTGATGGCAGTATGTTTAAGTTACCTATCTTAATTTATGTTCACATAATTATCTGATGACTGAACTAAAAATCATTAACATATTTAGATAAGGATGTTATTTTGCTAACAACTGTAAGTAATGAATGGAAATCAGGAGACATGTATGGGAATTTGACCATGAACCCAAGCGAGCTTTTGAGCATGTAAAATAGCATGGAACATAACACGTAGGAGAAATAATGTCACATGTCTCAGCTGTGCACACAGCCCCATGCATAGAATTTGGCAGCCACGAGGAACAGAAATAATGCAATAGTATTGTCAGAAAATATCTTGTGCATTATCCAAAAAATGATTTTTCCAAAAATGTTGAGATACTCTGGTAGTTGATTATTGCATTACTTCTTAGCGGAATTTGAAATGAGTTAATCATCAAATTAAAGTAGTGTTATTGGAAGTATCTTGTCTGAACAAACTGCTTTCTTTACCAACAGTGTTTTCATGAAATCCTGACTGAAGAACTTTTGCATCAAAACATAATATATATCTATCTTTATGCTGTTCTGAGAAAAATATAATGGCATGCCAAAACTGACACACTAGCTTTGTTGCTACATGTAGTTTCTTTGTACAATGTATATTTACATCATTCAGTACTTACGTAATAATTATCAGTATGACAACATTTAACACAACAGTTTGTTTTTTTGATCATATTTGTGTGATACTCTTCTGCTCTGTGTCACAGAATGTTGTGGTATTTTACATTTCTGTCTTCTGCAGGTCATGTGAATCAGTCATTGATTTATGCAGACATTATATTATAATTATGTCCTGGAAAAAATGACACTGCTACTATCACCCATATAAATATAAATGGTCCAGGACCATTTATCCTGGACCGCCAACTAGCTCTCTCTCCGCTATTTCTCTCTATTACGAGGTAGCGGCCTCTCGCATTTAGGAACCTACGCTTACATGGCCTTTCAGAAATCAGGGGGATGTCATATCCGGTGTCGATTGTAAACATGGACGAAGTTCCCGAGGTAAGTTCTGAAAATGCTAAAATAAACTCAGCTAAAGTACATATGGAACATGTTTTTCGATGAGTTTTGTTAAGTTTAGTTTGGAGTTTTGGAAAATCCAGTTCATTGTCACCTACCATTGTCACAAATAACTGGAGCGTGCTTTCTTTTCACTGTCTTCGAATAGCTGGCCTTTCAAACCGGACGCTAAGCGCCCCTGAAAGTCGACCGTCGTAACCTCGAAGGGTCACGTGACGAGTTGGCGGTCCAGGTTATTTGGTCTAGATGTATCAGCGTAGGTAAATTACGGGTTTGAAACATGATTTAACAATGACATACTAAAAACGACATCCAAGGCAGTTAAGTAGATACTATTTTAATCAGAAGAAATCCTGAGGCAGACATTGCAAGGCTTGTACGGTGTTTTAAAAATGTGTAATAGAGGAAGATCTGTGTATTTTTTCAAGTCACTCAGACAGGTTTCAATAAAACCAAGAGACTATTAACTAAGAGTGCTACACATCTACTCAGCATGCTTATAAAACTATTTAAATGATCATCTTGTCCACGTCATCTAAGAAGACCGAATTCAAGACAATGTCTACATTGTGAAAATCATCAAACATTCGCACATGAATATCAGCAACGGTCTGACTAGGTAGCACATTTCAGACACAACAGGCAGCCTGCTTTAGACTTAAACCACTTACTTTTTTTTGCAACTTATTTTGGCAAATGAAGCGGAAAATCTTGTTCTGTAAATTATGGTTTTGTGGTGTGCAGTGTTCACCTAGAATTGTATCTATCTTCATGAATAGTGAATTTTCATCTTTCGTGTAAATGTATTTTCATTGTTGGGTGTACATTTTTGTGCATGTATTTGTGAAACTGTAAAGAGTGCAAGTTTTTAGCTTTAAAATTTAAGACTTTCTGGCAGTGACCGTATTGAAAGGAAATGCTTCAGTGGTGAAAATGTACCACTTAGTGAGAAACCATTGTCTGTAGAACTTAAGTTACAACATGTGATTATTTTGTTTTAGATGTCTGGTATACGTACTTGAGTGCTACCATACGGCATTGAAGATTGCTTTGACTGTTTGCTGATTTCGGCATGGTATAGCTTTAAAACTCATAATTTAATCCACACAAGACAATAAACAAACACCAAAACAGACATATGAATACTCAGTTTAAGATTAAATTTATTTTAAAAAGTTGTAGATAAGGTCTGGAAGCATTGAATTTAAAAAGGTTTTACAAAACAGTACAAAAAGACTGAAGATGTATCATCAAAAACATCAGCGTTTCATAGCAAGGCAATAAAAGTGTCAAAAGTTCCCAGCAATACAAGACACAAATAAATAAAGACAATACCTACAGAACATGTGTTCAAACTACAAAACATCTACACGACATTCACACAATATCTAATATTACAACATTCACGAGTCTCATTTACAAAATATGCACACAGTAGCATTCCTTCTTTCCAAAATATGTCTGCCAGATTTTCAAATCTACAATGTGTTGCTCAACACCTTCTCAGTGCTTAAATTGATTTGAAACTTTAAAACATTACCAATACCATCTGATGCTTAATGCAGATTGTACATCCTGAACACAAAATATTTGACTAGACATGCACTTCAAAGTCGTCATAGTTTAAATGTGCATGTTGACATTACAAGGCATTAGCGAAGACATGTTCAAAACTATAATGTTGCATAATTCAGTGTAACAAAGCATGAAGTGTAGAACTATTAAAAGCACAGAAGCAGGCTCGTAAAGCAAGATTTGTATTGATAAAATGCTCATGTAACTCATCAGTACTATCTCAACACATAAGATATTGACAGTGTATAGTCTGGATATTTCTTTTTATGTCTGGCTTAAGTATTTCAGTACACATTAAACGAGTTAAGTAACAGTCGCAAAGATTTATAATGTTGACTAGAATAGAACCACACTTTTTCTTTCGCTAAAAGGAATGCATGTTGATACTTTTTATGAAAACATTGGTAATAAAATACAAAAAAAATAGCAGGTTACTTAGTGTGGACTGACAAGTTTGTTGCACTTTCCCTGCAATTTGTATTTCTTATAGACGTGTTTCCAAAGCTAATATCTTCTTTCTTTTTTAAACTGTCAGAAAGGTCTAGGAGGTCAAGCAGAGCTGGCATACATTTATTCATCGATGTTATTCTCAAGCAGTGTCACCACACTTCAAATACAAAATCGAGTACAATACTGTGCTGCAGGGTTGTTGTCTGAAGGCAAGTCATCTTTATACGTTAATCTCAAAGGCGTCATCTCTCTTCTCCTGAGGCAGAAAGGTATGGAGTTGTCAGGTGTTTGTCTGGTTGGATTGGAAACAGTTTTGTGGCAAACTTGACAGTTGGTACCCGAAGTTATTTCTCCATAGAAAGTCAACCAGAATATCATAGCTTAGTGATGAAGTGTTAATGTCAGTTCTGAACGGAACCAGCTTCACAGCCTGATGATGTTACAGCATTATTCTTCTGTAAGAAAAGATAAGCTGGCGTTTCTAACTCAGTCCATCAGATCCATTTCTTAATTAGTAGGCTTTGTCTTGTTTCAAATGTACGTCCACCAAATTCAGATCCAGATTCTCCACAGAGGGAAAGAAGAGTGCAGCGTCGAGCACCTCCATCCTGATATAATGCCGAGTGTTCGAGCTTGGGCTGTGGATTACAAGGAGACGAGGGTGGGGAGCTTGGGCTGTGGATTACAAGGAGACGAGGGTGGGGAGCTTGGGCTGTGGATTACAAGGAGACGAGGGTGGGGGAACTGACCGCTTCTGATCCACTCTCACTCTCATTCCTGTGCACCTGGCTGGCACACGACACGCCGGGTCCGGAAGCCAGAGGGGTCAGGCCAGTGGAGCCCAGCCCCGGGGGGCCTGTAGCGAGGGGGGTCATGCCGGTGGACCCCAGAGGGGTGAGCCCCGGGGATCCGTCCACCAAGCCGTCAAGCCCTGTGTAGGTGAAGAGGCCAGCGGAGGGCGTGGTCAGTGAGATGCCGGTGGAGGCGCAGGACACCGCCACAGGCAGCTCAGCGTGTCTGCCGCGCTCCTGCAGAGCCAGACTGCTGGGACGGGACGACACGGAGGCCGTGGAGGTGCAGGAGGCGGAGGTGTAGGCCGGGCGTGAAGAGCTGCAGGCACGTGCAGCGTTCATGCTGGCGTCAAGTGGTTCAGCCTTGACCTTGAAGCCGTGGGAGTCAACTTTACACAGCGGCACGTGCGCCTGCAGCAGGAACTCCAGCTGGTCTTTCTCGTGCTGCAGTGACTGGATCTCTGTCTCCAGGATGCCTCTCTCTTCTTCAAGCTTCTCTGTCTCCTGCAAAACACAATGAAAGTGGCCTTAGAATAAGAGCAAAGTCCAGGATTGTTTCACCACCGCTTAAACATGACAGGACCAGGAGCTTCACAACATATCAGCAGTGACACATGTGATATTATCTCTTCACAACTTGAATTCAGCTTCATTTTCAACACGCCTTTTAACACTAGTTTACAATGTGATACACAGCGTTCCCACTTGAGAGTGATTAATGCCTGAAGGCAGGGAGGACACGTGTAAATATTGAAGAAAAACACAAAGTTGAGATAACATAAAGCTGAATCCCCCCGCCCATCCTCATGTACAAAGCTCTTTAACTTTTCCTAATCAAGTGATGTAGAGAAGCAACTAAGTTTAGTTTAAGCGTTCAATTTATACAACACTCAGACACATGAGTCAGGATACAATTAATCTGCGTAACATGTGCATCTTGAAAACCGATAGAATTTAGAATGCCTCTAATTCTTAACATTTGTTTTATCCTGAGTCAGGCTTTTTGGTTTTATTTTCTTCTTGTCGGGTATAACTCCAACCCCCCCCCCCCTCCCCCCCTAACTTCACCCCCTCCCCTCCCGAGAGAAAAACACGGATTTTTTTTTTATCAGTCAGCATGCATACATTTATAAATTTAACCATGATTTCAATAATGTGAATTAGGAGAGGGATGCTTACCTCCACAAGAGTGTTGGTGTGGTCCACCCGCCTCTGTCTGCATTTAGCGGCTGCCAGTTTGTTGCGCTCTCTCCTCACACTTCTTCTCGCGTCTTCCTCTGGCGACAGCTGAAAGCAGACAAAACCAACACTTATAGACCATTGCACACTTAAACTGTAATAATAGTCAGCAAAAATAAATCAAGATGGAAAAAATGAAGGAGAAACCAGAATTTAAAGGGCGATTTCTGACAAGGGACACCGTCAGAGTGCTCCGCTTTCGTCTTGACATTTGGGGTTGTTTTGCGGCACAGCTTTAATTCGACCCACGAATAACGCACCACTGTGATATTTTGGTCAAACAATGTGCTTGCGTGCTCTCTGATCCAGAAATACATCGCTAAGGCGTTTCAGTGAATGAATGGGTTGGACATTTGCGAGGGCAAGAAGTATTTTTAGTCTGAAATGATAATCGGAAGCGTCATCATTTATTAGTTTGATCTTTGGTAATTGGACTGGTAATTACGCGAGCGAGGAAAAAAGGAGCTATTGACATTTCACGTGGTCTCAAATGAGCTTTAGTCTGACGCTTTGGCAGCCCTTTCTTTCTTCAGCCGCTCATTAGGTTTGACGTGGATTGCTGAAGGCAGATATTTTTTTCCTCGACGACGTCTGACAGAAACAGAAACTTCGCTTTGGGCGATTTTCTTTGTGCTCACACGAAATGTTACCTCGTCCTATTTTGGACGCCAGACGTTTCGAAAGAAATTTGTATCATTCTTAGGCGGTTGTACCGAATAGAGGAGGTGAATTTTGATTATCATATCAAGATATTTCACACCCCATGTACCGGCAGTGACTGCAGACGTTATAACGCTCCGATAAAGTCCTGATTAAAAAAAAAACGTCTGCAGAACTTTTGTCCAAATCCCTCTTCACTCATCATTTATTCCTTTAGTAATTCGTTTAAAAAAATGGCACTGAGTCGTCATCATAGATTCATTGTGATACTTTCAGGCTTTTGGGCAGACCAGACGGCAGTTAAGTCAATAAGCACGGACCGTTTACTCTGAGGCTGGGCGAACCGTTGGTGGGAAGGAGTAGGATTAACTTGGAAATAAGATTTAACTGACCACTAACTCAGTTACTGTGACTAAAACTAAAGGTAGAGACTAACGTGACTAAAAGTAAAACCGAGAAGACAGGGAATGCTCTTGATGCATTTTTTTTTTTTTTGGGGGGGGGGGGGTGGGGGTGCGATACGGCTGTTGGGTTTTACACCATACTTCGACAAACTTCGACAGACCACGCTAACAGTTGCAGCAAGTGACTTGAAATGCGACAAGCTTTTTAGGGTCTACGATAGTCAAGTGATCTTTGCCCAGCTCTGGTCTGGTTTTCTGTGTTTTCCTCGAGTGGGTGAGCTTTCTTACTTCATCCATGTGACCATCAGCATTCATAGCACCGCACGTGGGCACGCGCCAGATTAATTTTAGCGATGATGTGATAGCAATGTGTATGACACAAGATTCGATTTTTATCTCACAGCAGCGGAGTTGTGCTGGACCTACGATGTTTGATACTGATAGAATAATAATTCGGATACGATCTATCTGTGTTGTGTTGGGCTTTCTTTCAACACAAGTCGAGTTTCGTCGAGATTCTGGCGCGTCTTTGTGAAACAAGTCTTCTCTTTGATTTTTAAACTGCGCATTTACGCTTCTCTTGTGGAACTCTCGGCATTGCTCTGATAGTAGTAATGCCACGTTGTTAGACTTAGTAAATTACTAAATCTGGCAATAGAGGGTAACGGGGGGAAGCTGGAGAGAGGAATGGAACTTCAATTGTTTTAAAAATAAAAGAGGAGACCTAGATGCAGAGAGAGAGAGAGAGAGAGAGAGAGAGAGAGAGAGAGAGAGAGAGAGATAGAGGGGGGAGGAGGTAGTGAGAGAGAGAGAGAGAGAGAGAGAGAGAGGGAGAGGTAGAGAGAGAGAGGTGGGGGGAGGTAGTGAGAGAGACACACACAGAGGGAGAGAGAGGTGGAGGGAGACAGACAGACAGACAGACAGACAGAAAGAGAATAACAACATCGTATAGCCTCTCACACACACAACAAAAGTGCCACAAGTCAAAACGACTCACCTTTTCATTACGACTTCTCCTCGTGTACTTTCTCTGCGGGGCGGACGACTGGCCAGCATCCCCGGCCATGACCAGCACTCCATTCGGTCCCTTCCCCATCTTGGCCACGGGTTCCCAGTAGTCCGAATTGTCCGAACAGAAGGAATCTTGACTCTGCTCGGCGCTGGACGGGCCCACCACGGGCGGGACGAAGCCGCTCTGGGTGTGGGGCTCACAGCCCCCGTTGCGCCCGGAGCCGTCGTGGGGCACTGACTGCAGCTCGATGAACGTCTGCTCCAGGCTGGCCAGGGTGGTGGGGGTCAGGGTGGGGGTCTGGCCGGTACCCGACGTCAGGAAGTTAGGAACGGGGTACTGAAAACACAAGGAGGGAATTCATGAGTAATGACGTTTATGAAACTGAAACTGTTTTTTAAAAGTTCAATGATGGAGGCTAGGCCGAGGGAAACAGACAAGTAGTGTTTTACTTTACACCGAAACAAGAAGACAACTCTTGACTTCGAAATAATTCGGTATTGAAAACTCCATTGTAGGCCGTAAGTGATTTCTTGTAAAGAAGCAGTGCATTTTCCTCTGCCTGACTGTCTGTTGAAGTGCAGGGGAGTTAAACCAGTTAAACTTATACCAAAGAGCAAACCAAACTGCAATTATTTGCAAACTTCAAATAGAAAAGCATGTTGCGAAATATTTACGTGCGAAGTGCAGGTCATGACTAAAACTGATTTAATTCATTCGATACCAATTACAAAATTCCGCCTTTGGTTTTGAAGTGGGGTTCAAAGTTTGCTTGTGTGGGGAAAAACGAAATACGAGAAGATCCACAGAGTTACAACGCAGATAAAGTGATAGCCAAGCCTGTTTGGCTGCAGTTTTCAAGCTTTGTCTAGAATAATTGACCCTCTCCGACAACTGTTTCATTTCATTGCTCGTGAGGCAAAACCACCTGTGCACGCGCCGTACAGTTATTCATTGCCCGTGTACTGACAACAGATTGCAGAAAACATTACAAATTATTGGCACAGTTTCAAGTATTCACTGGTAATTACAAGCATTCAACAATAGCGATGCTTTTTTAAATAGCTCTAATTCTGAACGGTTGCATGAGTTTGGGAAGAGCAGAACATTATTTTAAATAAATGTGTGTCAATGCCCTGCAAATCTATTTTCGTTTTGGTCAAGCGAAAACACATTAAAACACGTGCAAGTCTCGTGCTCTTTCTCTCAGGAAGACAGACAGTTTTAACTTGCATCAAAAGGTTTTTTAAAAAAATCGAAGATATGCAAATGAACAAAGGCATTTGTCCAATCACTGACCGGTGGGTATTGCTGCGCGTACTGAGGGGTGTAATACTCGGGGTACATGTTGTACTGGTGGTGATAACTATAATCCATCATGGTTCCAGTTCTTTGGGATAACGCGTCACAAACTGTGGAGAATGAGGTGTCTCAAAAGAAACGACTTTCTGTCGTAACAGTCTGGTTCATAACAACTTGTTGGATCGATTTTGTCCAGACGTCGGCGGCTGGGTGTTGCTGTGCAGAATACTCCAAGAAAACCACGGCAGGAAAAACGGTCTGAAATCTTTTTTTCTGTTGATTTGTTATCTCTTTTTCACATAGTTCGAACTACTGGTTTTTGACAGAAAATTGCTAAAAATCATAAATTCATTCGTATTTCAAATATTGATTTTTTTTTCAAAGTTGTGAAATTCAATTAAAAGTTTAGAAACTGCTGTGAAACTTTCTCCTGGTAAGAAATTGTCGAGAATAATTCCAGTCGCGCACTGTCACTCGCTGTAATGCACTCTAGTTCCAGAAAGTTGCGAACTTGTATGCACGAAACCGAGAACCACTTGCCGGCACGACACTGTTGATCGATCCAGACAACAGTCGCAACACTGACAATGTCCAAAAAGAAGGAACAAATAGAACAAATGGGAAGACTTGGTATCCAGTAACAAGTGTCCTCTCGCTTGCACAGTTCGCACGCAAGTGTCGTGCGAGCGGTGACAACCTGCGCTTCTATATGCAGTAAGTATTACATCCCTCTCACCAAATGTGGAAGACTGAGGGAAGGGGGCGAGGAGAGAAGGAGGGGTGACATTTCGGGGCCCCGACAAAAAGTTGACCTCGAGCGATCCACGCGCTTTCAGAGAGTGTGTCACCAGCAGCCAATCAAACAGCCGCACGAGAAGAGCCCGTTTCAGCAATGGAGGCCGTTTTGCATAGAGCTCTACCGCCAACCGGCGAACCGGCCGACTCGGCTAGACGTGACTGACTACACATTGTGACTATCACAAACTTGGGGGGACGTAAAATCATTACAGGAGGGGGTTGTCGAGGGTGGATGGAGACTTTAACGAGGGGTTTTAGAAAGACAGACTGGCTGCCAGAGATTGTAGTACACGAGGCTTTACACAACTATACAGAACAAGCTCAAACTTTGCTGTGGCTTTACGGGACAAAGGACTGGCTACAGTACACGCCGCCCCTATCACTCAATGAAACTGCCGCGGCCGACGCCACGATTTCGATTGCGACGATCGTCTACTTCTACTCAATGTCCTCACTTTACCGAACCGTTTCATCGATAAATTTACACTACATTTCAAGAAACACATGTTTTTAAAGAATCAAAACACTTACCGCGCTAGTAGTAGTTGGATCTCCGCTCGCCATGGTGGATAGAATGTTGGCCACGTATTTGGAGTCAGCGTAGGTCGTCTCCTGGCTAGGGAACATGCTTCGACAGGGGTTACAACTCGTAGTAAATCTCGCCACTACAATGGCTTCAGCAGCGGTGAGCGGCGCTGGATGTATCAATAGGCAATGGTGATCACTGCGCGTGTGTGTCTCTGGGTTTCTATCTCACGGCACACTGCTTTCTGCCAGAACCGAGCCTGGAATTTCAGGAGATTCTCTCGATGAGTCAGCGTGCGAACGTCTGAGGGAATACCTCCCTTTACTTTGCTGATATATACGCTGTGAGTCAGTGTGAATCACCGCTCTATTCTTAGATCCATTACCTCACCTCGCCTGAACGGGAGGGAACCACGTGACCCCGGGATCGCCTTATTTGGGAGAAGGCTGACGTCACGCATACATCGTATTGGTCGCGAGGCAGCTTGCGTTGACCTCATTCTGGCTACTTTCCAGGTCACACTAGCTTGTTTTCTCATCGGAAACCTGGAAAAACCAGCAAAATCAATCGCCAAGGACTCTGAACTGGTGACTAAACTGTCGCTACAAGAAAATTGTAAGATGTTCGAGAGTTGTTCCATGTTTTCTATGCCGCGAAGAGGCTCAATTTTAAGGAAATCGCATCGAATTCTTCAGCTATTTCACTGTAATGCGATGTAGAGGCGCTTGCAAGGTTGTGTAGATTGCGATTATTCGGGCAAAGTCATAAGCTCGATTTAAAAACGGTTGTTTCAGAACAACAAATAAGAAAAAAGGAACACGATTTTTTTAATCGTGACATCCTGTGTCGTCTTGTGACGGTCTGTATAAAGGGAAACTCTTAAATTCGCTTCGTCATAACGGCCTAGCACCCCCCGCGCGAACCTCAAATTAGCATATCGGATGGGTCGCGGGGTTGTTTACCATAGCGTAAAATGTACACGCGCTGGCTGCCTGGCTGGCTCGCGCGCCGAGTTAAAAATAGATAGGGTCAAGCAGGTCACACGAAAATGTTTTGAAGTTGCGAACAACAACAACAATTGAACGAAATCGGTGGGTCTGCTATTCCTGATAATACTCTGGTGCCTGAATGAGGGAGATAGTGGGCGGAAACGACTCGAGTAGTAACTAATGTGTATACTTTCAGCTTATTATTAGACGAACTTTACGAACTTGCAACGTGTTCAGTTCTGGGACTTTTTGGCTGAGAGTGCCAGACTTCAAGTTCAGTGACAGAAATAATCGTTTCAGCCATGCCCGCTGTGCACTTATCACTTCCCCGTTTGCTGATTTTTTCCTCAGGCTCAGTTTCGCAATTTCGGTGGAATCGTGATATCCGCATATCGTAGACCCACGTCTCAGTTATAGTATTAAACATCAGTCATGATGCTTTACTACTTTCTGTCGCAGACAGACATAGGCAGACACTCAGAAATTGACACAAGCAGTTTAATTCATACAATTAGTTGTATGTACGAAACACCGAACGGTTTAATTTTTAGTAAATGACTCGAGTTTGTGACTAGGAGACCAAGCGGGGTGCAGATACCACGACTGGACATGCCAATAACTCGAGCTATATTAAACTCTTTACACACAAATTCAGTATTGAGACACTGAGTTTTCAACTTATTCCAAGTTCGTACACTACCCCAACTAAAACATAAGTCATTCCCCCAGCTTGTCATCAGTTTCTTTCAAACGTTCTGTGCCGTTAAAGGCACTTATCTTGGCTATCCGGCACATTCTTTGTATCACTGACTGAAAGATTTCTTTTTACATGGGTCACGTGACCGCCGCTCAAATAAGGCCCGGGTACCCCCAAATTAGACCTGACAAAAACGGATACATGTACCAGTTTCAAAATTCGACACAACAAATCAGAATAGCGCGCGATCATGCAATCGGCACCTGCATCAGTAGGAAAAGCGTTACATAAGAAATACACAAGACAACCATGCAAAATAACCAGTCAGTTCTGGATAGATAATTGATTTGACAGTTTCAGTCGCCCCGGTCATATTTGAAAGATGATGAGTTGTGCCTATCAGTCTGCTTTTTTGTCGATTCTTTTAACTAGTACCTTCAGATTTTGGGGTTGCAGTGTTAAGCCGGTGATCAAGATATAAGAATCTTATTACTTACAATTTTCAAACAACCGTTGTCACGTTTAAAGGGCAATATTTTTTTCTTTGGTAGAGTGGAACCCATGTTTTAAGACTCCCCGTTTTAAGACTTTCTGTTCATAACTTCTGTAAATATACTCCCATTTTAAGACTCCCTCCTTTTTATGACCTGAATTTCACATATTTCTGGAAGTTTTAAAAGGGGGGTTCCACTGTACCCTGACATAAGTAGCACAGGAGCCTGTATCACAGTGCGATACTCATCTTAATCCTACATACGTGAGAGAGATACTCACTGCTGAGATAATAATCGTTCAAATCACACGTGTGTATATCATGTAAATGAGGTCAAGCAAGTCTGGCAGGGACCTGGCTTTTGCCACTACTAATGATGCCAAAGTCACCGAGACAAACGTCATTGTAGAAAAAAATGCCCTCGTTAATTCCCCAAGATGAATTTTTAGAACAAACACGTCACGCCACACTTTCCAAAGTGACGTTTCTTTGCTTTGACGTAATAGATTGCACAAGGCTTTAGAAGAGATCGAGGTTCCAAAACAAGCGTCTTCAATGTGGCTGCCTGGACTGCGGGACGTTTTGAGTAAAATACACGTTAGTACAGTATGTAGGATAAACAGAATACTACATGGTTTGCTTTGTCGTACCAGATTTACACTCGTTGGTTTTTCAAATAGTGAACAGCTCGCTTTCGCTCGCAGTTAAATATTAAAAAAAAAAAAACGTGAAAAATCTGGTACGACACAGCAAGCCATGTAGTATTCTCTGTGCCTGAAACACGATTCCAGCGGTGAGACTGATCCTCACACACAGTCACTTAGCTCTAAAACCCAAAACACGATGCGAAAACACGAAACAGCGTCACAGTTTTCCGAAACGCGTTGTGGGGGGTGTCACACGAGAAACACGCTGGTTTGTGTTTGTTTTGAAAGAAAGCATTGTTTTGTGTTGTGCGTCTGACATGGCCTTTAATTAGCAACATTTGATAAGGGAGAGGGTCTCCTCACTTTTCATCCATGTATTAGACCCACAAAAACAAACAAGAAACAAACAGGAACTGACAAAACAAGTTGTTGACAGATACAAATCACGGGATACTTTTGTATTTGTGACACGGAAAATCCATTAGCCCACAGCATTGCGATGAGCGCACACAAACGGCACTGCAAATGTAAACTGATTTTTTAGGCTGGCAGTAGGATATTCCTTGTTTGGTCATCTAACATGATAGCCATGTCTTCCTCTTCTCAGTGTGAGACTATCTTGAGTGTGGCCGGTTTTTTACCGGAAATAAAAACTACACTTGAGGGATTTCCACGCATCGTCACCTTCTCGACCTTGAATGCTCATTCGAATTGTGCGGAGATATAATGACTCGTTACGAGAGTACTCTCTCTAGTCCCACCTCCCTCCCTCTTTTAATTGTCTGTCAGTCTGTTACTGTTTGTCTGTTTGTCTGTCTGTCTGTCTGTCTCTCTCTCTCTCTCCTTCTCAATCTTTCTTTCTCTCTCTCAGTCACGTCTCTCTGTCTGTCTGTCTCTCTCTCTCTGTCTGTCTCTCTCTCTCTCTATCTTTGTCTCGCTGTCTCTTTCTCTTTCTCTTTATCTCTCTTTTTCTCTATTTCTCTCCCTCTCTCTCTCTTTCTCTCTCTCTCTCTCTCTCTCTCTCTCTCTCTCTCTCTCTCTCTCTCGGCTCTCTCCTTCCCACTTCTCTCTCTCAGTTTTGCTGAACTCGTCTGAAATGTCGATGATTGTTTTCTCCCCAAATGAAGTTATATATGAATTATTAGGAGTATAAGTATTGAGCAGTAGACGTAGGCCGGAGTAGTAGCAGAGGTGGTGGTTTGTAGTAAGGCCTAAAAAAAAAATAGGTGTGGTTACGGTAACCCGACCTACCCTATTTTTAGGGGCCGATCCTATAACTTTTTATTACATTTGTCAAAAAAAAAAAAAAAAAAAAAACCGAGTGCAAAAAACGCAATGAAAGCGAAAGCGCCCGTGTCGCACACTCATTTCCCTGTCAAGTAGGTTTAATCAATCAATCAATCAATCAATGAGGCTTATATCGCGCATATTCCGTGGGTACAGTTCTAGGCGCTCTGCAGTGATGCCGTGTGAGATGAAATTTTATACGGCCAGTAGATTGCAGCCATTTCGGCGCATATTTACCTTTCGTTTAATTTGTACACATTAGAAAAAAAAGTTTAAAAAAAAAAAGTGATTGCCTACCTACCTACCCTATTTTTTTTGGCTATGTTACCGTAACCACACCTATTTTTTTGGCCTAAGTAGACATGGTATAGTAGTAGAATAATCCAGAATACTCTATCTGGTCCCCCTCATCTTCTCCCTCGCTCTTACACTCATTCTCTCTCTCTCTCTCTCTCTCTCTCTCTCTCTCTCTCTCTCTCTCTCTCTCTCTCTCTCTATCTCTCTCTCTCGTGAGCTGGATCCTTTATATCTGTGTCTTTATCGTCTGTTGTCTCACATACAATGTACATAATTATGTCTCCCCCTTCCTTCTCTCTCTCCCCCTCTCTCTCTCTCTCTCTCTCTCTCTCTCTCTCTCTGCCTCTCTCTCTCCCCCTCTCTCCCTCTCTCTGTCTCTCTCTCTCTGTCACTCTCTCTGTCTCTCTCTGTCTCTCCCTCTCTGTCTCTGTCTCTCCCCCCCACCTCTCTCTCTCTCTCTCTGTCTCTATCTGTCTCTGTGTCTCTCTGTGTGTCTCTGTCTCTCTCAGTCTCCTCTCTCTCTGTCTCTCTCTGTCTGTCTGTCTCTCTCTCTGTCTCTCTCTCTGTCTCTCTCTCTCTCTCTCTCTCTCTCTCTCTCTCTCTCTCTCTCTCTCTCTCTCTCTCTCTCTCTCTCTCTCGTAGTAAATAGTAGTACTGAGTAGTAAGCATGCAGTAGTGGTTAGTAGTACTACGGTATAGTAGTAATAGGAGGAAGAGGAGGACTGGGTAGCAGCAGCAACAAACACATTGAATTAATAACACTTTGGATATCTCACACGATTGGAGTCTTGTTCCCCTTCCTACTTAAAACAATATCTAAGTGTAAAAACTATTGTCATCATTTTCACGAGTTTTCATTCACAAGCACCTGGGAAATAAATCTCATGTTCCCCAGGCAATACATCCCCGGTTACCATAGTTGCAGGAAGCAGGTTATACATGGATAATCTAAAAAGCAAACCCAATAGAAACGCTCGGGGATTCTTCGGCTCTTTTCATTGGTGCTTCCCCAGACCTAAACAGACGACACCACACTGCTTTGCAAAGTTCAAAAAACGAACTGGCAAACTGGCAAACTGGCAAAAGTAAACAAAAACCAAAACTACTTCATGAAAGGTCATACATTCATCAAAAACAAATGAAACCTAGCGATATGTTTTGTCTTCTTACAGAGTCATGGAGTGCGTGTATCTGTGTTTCGATACACAGACGTTCAGAGAAACACGAACGTCAAGTTCAAGTCAGTAAAACGACCCCTGACACACACATTTTGACCCGTGCACAAGACGTTGTATCGATAAACGAAGCACAAATAAGAAACAATAATAAAAGCAAAGAAAATAGCAACAAGATAATTATGCAAACATCTAACAAAGCCGAGCAAGCAGAATGACAGGTCTAAGGAAAAACAAAGAGGCAATGAGTCGGAAACAAGATCGCGATTATTTCTTTCGCTGCACGACACAAATCTTCTGTGACCTTTGATCCAACGTATAGCTTCCACATTCGATCACTCAGCTTAATATTTACAAGAGAAAGCCGAGGGGGTGGAATACCGAGATGAACCTACAGAACTGTGCATCCTCAAACATTTAATGAACTCAAAAACACAGAAAGTTGCTTTCACACGCCAGCTTTGATTGCCAGTGGTTATCAAACCGTGACTCGTGTGGTAATTATCAGCAGGGAACCCGTGTTTCAAAGCATGGCTCCCTGGGTTGATTGTGCACACTTATTTTCTCACTACCAAAATGATGACAAAAACGATGTTTGGTGGTTTGTTGTCAGACCAGCTTTTTTGTCGGTCCTCGGGGGGCATATCGACGTTTGTTTCATATCTATTGACCGCGGCCTTCGGCAATAAATATGAAACAAAAGACGATATGCTCCCCCTCGGACCGACAAAAAAGCTGGTCTGTCAACAACCCATCAAACATCTTATAATATCATGTTTAGGTAAACATTCATAGTGGGTCATTAGACCTGTTTACGAGCCGAGTGTTTCATTGCAACTGCGAACAAAATTAATGTTTAATTAAACGTGTGCCATCAATACTGTACATGCATGCTTGGCTGATCTGCACTCAAAGCTTCATCCATGACTCAGACTTACAAAAACACACACGCAGAAGCGTTAATTTTTAAAAATTTGATCGCCGATATTTGAATTTTAAAGGTCATAAACATATGTAAGCACTACCTCGGGCGGGCTTTTGTATGAACTTGAGCGTAATGCAAATGCAGTCGTCAAATCCACAGCTCACTGGCCGCAGGTTGACGTAAGGGCTTTTGCATGTTGTTGTTGTTGTTGTTGTTGTTGTTGTTGTTGTTGTTGTTGTTGTTGTTGTTGTTGTTGTTGTTGTTGTTGTTGTTGTTGTTGTTGTTGGTGGTGGTGGTGGTGGAGGTGGTGGTGGTGGTGTTGTCGTCGTCTTCGTTGTTGTTTTTGTTGTTGTTCAGTGTTGTTTTTGTTGTTGGTGGTGGTGGCTGGTGGTGGTGGTGGCGGTGTTGTTGTTGTCGTCTTCGTTGTTGTAGTTGTTATTTTCTAGTTCAAAGACACAAAAATTGACATGGTTGCAGGATTGTTATCCTGCTTCGTTTATAGTTGGTGTAGTATCTCCGGTTTTAACTTGATACTGTTCGTAGGGATAAAACGACGATCAGAAACCATTGAACTTCAGCTTTGACACACAAACAGTATTGGATACTTAGTTCAAAACACGTGGAATCTAGAATAACAACATTCTAATGTGGACTTTGGTGCCCGTTTTCAGAGTTTTGATTTAGAACCATTTTCCCCCCCTTTGAGACAATCTGGCTTGATAGCTGTGGTATGCATATTATTCAACTTATGTTACGCGAACAAAATAAAGAGGCCCTCTCGTTCTGTGATAACAGCAAAGCATGTTGTTAAACTTTACATTATAGAAGGTACAAGATGTGTTCTCGGCCGGGTAAGGATCCACAAAACTGAGATTTAGTCAAATCTGATGTATGTCAGTACCACATTCAGAGACAGAGAGAGACAGACATACATACAGACAGACAGACAGACAGGCAGACAGACAGACACACAGACAGAGACAGACACTGAGAGATCTATCTTTATTTACGAAGGTTGTAGCAAAAGCACTGAGAGAGATAAAATAGGATATATTTTTATTGACGAGGGCAACTCCTGCTTTTTTTTTTACAATGAACCCTCGCGCGTGAGGAAAATACAGAGAGAGAGAGAGAGAGAGAGAGAGAGAGAGAGAGAGAGAGAGAGAGAGAGAGAGAGAGAGAGAGAGAGAGAGAAGAGAAGAGAAGAGAGAGGGATCCTCGGAGAGAGAGAAAGAGAGAGAGACAGAGAGAGACAGACAGACAGACAGACAGACAGACAGACAGACAGATAGACAGATAGACAGACATATATATAGACAGACAGACAGACAGAGGTGGTGTGTATTAGTATAGCTGCACCGTCAATCATCCTTGGCCTACATCTATAAGATGTTTACGGTGACCACCCCCGCTCTGAACGCCATGCAGTGCGCGTTGCCTGAACGTCAGGATATGACCACAGACATTTCCTGAACAGAACGGGATTTCCTACCTCACGCTGACTCGCCTGTTGCAAACGATGAATGATCGACTGTGACTTCATGTGACAATATCACGTATGCATTGAGTGTTGAACATTTCACACATGTACGCGCTTGTGAAGTGAGTCGTATAACTTCATCCCTTCATAACAGGAAAGTCCCAGTTCGTGTTTTTTTTTCCTTTTTTTTAATTTTCTTTGCGAAGTTTACTGGCGGGGGCGGGGGCGGGAGCGGGGGCGGGAGCGGGGGCGAAACTTACAAGCAGCAAGAATGTGTGTGCTTTCGCATTCTGCTATACTGATGTAATAAAATTATATGTGTTTGGCTTTATCAGAATGAATAAACAGCAAAGATATCCCACTGCTATACAATATCTTTGGTATATCAGTCCAATTATCGGAGAGGTATTTTCAGAATTGGCACAACTCACAAATATATTATCTAAGCCGGGGAACTTTGATAGCTACTGTCAACGCTTCTTATAGTGCTGGTGAACTTGAAAAAAAGATTTACTGGATCATACCAACAGTTAGTAAAGTTTAAATAATTAGAATAAGCCCTCTCTATCGGTTTTGGATGGAGTTTGAAATAACCTAAAACGACTCAGTCCGGTATAGAAGTAAACGTTTTTAGTTTGGATATCGTAAAAAGCGTTTGATTTGTTCATACATATTGCTGCATTCAGACCCGGCCATGTACTGCACAGGCGAAAGAAAGAAAGCAAGAAAGAAAGAAAGAAAACAAAAGAACAGAAAACAAGTCGCGTAAGGCGAAAATACAATATTTAGTCAAGTAGCTGTCGAACTCACAGAATGAAACTGAACGCAATGCAACGCAGCAAGACCGTATACTCGTGGTCCACCGCTCACGGCATAGGCAGTGAAATTGACAAGAAGAGCGGGGTAGTGGTTACGCTATGCTGCATAGCACGCTTTTCTGTACCTCTCTTCGTTTTAACTTTCTGAGCGTGTTTTTAATCCAAACATATCATATCTATATGTTTTTGGAATCAGGAACCGACAAGGAATAAGATGAAAGTGTTTTTAAAACGATTTCGAAAAAAAATTTTTGATAATAATTTTTATATATTTAATTTTCAGAGCTTGTTTTTAATCCGAATATAACATATTTATATGTTTTTGGAATCAGCAAATGATGGAGAATAAGATAAACGTAAATTTGGATCGTTTTATAAATTTTTATTTTTTTTTACAATTTTCAGATTTTTAATGACCAAAGTCATTAATTAATTTTTAAGCCACCAAGCTGAAATGCAATACCGAACCCCGGGCTTCGTCGAAGATTACTTGACCAAAATTTCAACCAATTTGGTTGAAAAATGAGGGCGTGACAGTGCCGCCTCAACTTTCACGAAAAGCCGGATATGACGTCATCAAAGACATTTATCAAAAAAATGAAAAAAACGTTCGGGGATTTCATACCCAGGAACTCTCATGTCAAATTTCATAAAGATCGGTCCAGTAGTTTAGTCTGAATCGCTCTACACACACACACACACGCACACACACACACACATACACCACGACCCTCGTTTCGATTCCCCCTCGATGTTAAAATATTTAGTCAAAACTTGACTAAATATAAAAAGAAAGAAAGAAAGAAAAAAAGAAAGAAAGAAAGAATGAAAAAAATAAAAAAAAGAATGAAAGAAAAAAAGACAGAAATTAAGAAAGAAAGAAAGAAGGACAGAAAGAAAGAAAGAAACGTAGACAAAAAACTGAAAAACACACACCTGCTGAGTAGCAACAAAGGGGAAAATCAAACTAAGATATAAAATTATATCGGATGTATTATATTCACTGAGAACAAAAAAATCAGTAAATTAAACACGCAATGTAGCCTTGCTTTCCAGGATCTAATCAAACATCATAAAAGAGAATATAGAAGAAGTTACAGAATCTGATATACGCATGTCATGAAAAAAATATTTCGCGTAGCGAATAGCTCTGAAAACGTTATGTCGAGTTCCACTTAATTCTCCATTCATAATGCAAGCGTAAATTCCATACCCACGTGACCTTCAGATTGAAAAGCCAAATAGAGATTTTATAGCCTGTGAGTTTGAGTCAGAGAAATCTAACTTTGTGTGTTCACCTGGCCCTGAATGAAGTGTATAATACTGAGCAACATTCCTTTTGCCATGTCAGACACGCAATCTTGAGCAGAAAAAGTTGGTGTCGTTTACCCCCAAAATATCGACACACTTTTCAGAACACTCAAAAGAAACCCACAAGTTCGAAGGATCATTCATTCAGTTAAAGGGTCAGAAACGCTTTTAACTTTTTCGAGGAATCGGCGCTAGAGATCAATGGATGTTTATTTATTCAGGTACACGACTGAGTGTTTTGGCCGGGACGCTTTTGACACCGAAAAGAATTAGAATTGCAACGGGCAACGAATAACAAGTTTGCGGCTTTCATGGGTGGCAAAAGTCCACTGGAAATCCCGGAATGATTTTGTCCACCGACCTCCCAACCCTCGGCACAGCCTCCCAAAACTTCGGTATTCGAACTTTTCCTGTCCCTGGCCATCAAAACAACAGGAAAACTAACAAGTCGCGTACAGCGAAATTAATACATTTAGTCAATCTGTCGAATTCTTTGAATAACATTGAACGGACTGCATTTTTTCACCTATATAGACAATAGCTTTGTGGATATCCGCAGCCAAGATACCGCGGACACGTAACGTGCAAAGCGAACAGAAAGTGACAACCAGAATAGCGCAGTATCGCTTGCGTTTAACAGGAAAGGCGCTTTTCTGTATTCTTTTTAAATTCCTGAGCCTTTGTTTAATCCAAACATAACATATCTATATTTTTTTGGATTCAGGAGACGATAAAGAATAAGATTTAAAAAAAATCATGTTTGGATCGCTTTCTAACATTTTAATTTCACTTAGAAATTTGAGATTTTTAATGACCCAAATCATTAATTAATTGTTAAGCGTCCAAGCTGAGTTGCAATCCCATTGTCCGGGCTTACTCGAAGATTGCATGACCAAATTTCAATCAATGAAAAATGACGTCACCACAGTGCGGCCTCAAGCTTTGCAAAAAGCTGGTCTATCAGAGATAAAACCTGTAGTAAAAACTTGAAAAATGTCAAATTGTTAAGCCCTTGACAATGTAGTCCCAGAAAGCGGCTTGTCTCCGGAGGTTGGAACACTAATACAGTCTGTCCACATCGCAGTGTTTGTGTGTGTGTAAGTCATGGCAAAGTCTTTGCATTATGCAGTTCTTAGCAAAGTCAACGTCCACTTTGGAGATTGCACAATATGAAGAGTGTAATCACTGAGTGCAGCTGCATTTCGGTTATTGAGACTTAACTCAGTTAATGAAGTTGCGAAATGTAGATGAACATTTTAAACTTTGTGATATATAGAACAGTACGGATCTTGGATTTACCTCTCTCTTTACAGACGAAGGCTTGCGAAATGAGGAAGGAAGGAAGTCGGGAAGGAAGGAAGCAGTAGGGGAAGAAACGAAGTATTCACATGCACAGAACAAACATAGTTTTGATGAAGGGATTTGTTTCAGTGAAAAAAGAAAGGCATACAATTGAATAGTTGTTCTTCTTCTTCAGCGTTCGATGAGTTGAATAGTGAAATGCGACCTCGTAACAGGTCTTAAAAATGAAGGTCAATCGAGAGTTCACGTGGTTTCATTGTCACACAAGTTCGCGACGGCAGAGAAACTTAAAAAATATATATTCCCGCAGTCAGTATATATACAAGGACACACGTCGTTCAATGTCGTTCCCCGAGACTACCCGCAAAAACAACGGAAGGACCCGTTACCTACCCCAGAAAGGAAAGACACGCACACACACACACAATTTTGAAAAAAAATATGAAAAAACGTAGATATTTCAAGTCTGCAGTGATCGCACGAGTTTTCAGTCCGACGTTTTCAATAGTGACACAATTAAAACCACGCTTTTAAAAGTTGTTGGTGTGTGTGTGTGTGTGTGTGTGTGTGTGCACGAAAAATTTATCAACAAATCCGTTTGCAGTTTGGACCCACAGGAAAGAAAAATAATTGAACAAAAACAAGCAACCAAACAAAACGAAAAGCCGTCAGACAGCAGTCCAAGGTCGAGACAACTACTTTTTTTCTCCCCGGGGAAATCCCTCGACACTCATGGGAAAACACAAGTTGCTTTTGCCAAGTGAGACAATAGAATGTCATGCAAAGACCGCATGCACTGAAACAAAACTGCAGGGGCTCGCCCCTTGTACATGTACAGCATAACAACCAGGTAACACCAACATTTCAATCTCGCATCGAGCATCAGGTATTTCCGTTTCAAGGAGCTACATGATGCACACGTGCTGCGCTTGTGATGATCACACACTACGAACACAGTGGAACTTCTCCATTAAAACCTTCCATGATAAGACTCCTAAGTCCTCATTTGTTCTGTTTTCTTCCTAGTGTTTTTGAATTTACCTCCAGTATATGACACCCTCTCTATTAAGACCTAAAAATAAAAAATAAAAGGAAAGAGAGAATGCTGTATATCCTACAGGCTAATATTTCGCCTCTTAAGGACAAGATATGGGTTATACGATTCGAGTTTTACGCCCTCACGGCTTTTGACAAGGTACATAAGTGTATGCCATCCTGAACTCAGGTCAAAATGAGTTCGGCTCATTCTCTCCCTGACAGGATGCCTTGAGTTTCCTTGTCTGGCAAGGAAACCGATTTTTTTTATTTTTTTTTATTTTTTTACATATTCAGAGCTTTTTGTAATGTATTATTGATATAAGCAGATTCGCGATCGTCGATAATGATTTTTCATGGTGTTTTGTAATTTTGAAATTTCAAAGGAATTGATATGTAAGACAGTTTCAAGCGAGCTATTTTTCGCGGCTGTATTTACTGTGCAAACAACTCTAAATATGGCATAAGTGTCACGTGATAATCAACCGTTTGGTTTCGGCGCTCACTGGAGCAGACGATTTATTCTGTAACCAGTTGAATTGACAGTGATGAAACCATATAATTATTACGGTCTCCTTCCGGCAGCAGTCCCAAAATTTCGACTTGTTTTGACCTTAGAACGATGTCTTTATCATAACTGTGAAGAACAGAACGGAGATCACTGTCGGAGTCGGCCAATCTGCAATCATTTTCGTCTCGCGAACACTGATCTCAAATTTAGATCAGTGCTCGCGAAAAACATATGGGGGATAACTCTGTATTTTTGTTTTGATAGATTCGCGTAGGACTGTAGCGTCCGGTCAGAGAGACAACTGGCAATAGCCGTGGAGCGATGATGATCAGAATGAAGTGTATGCGTGTTTATGTGGTATCAGATATGGCAGAATGACCAAGATCGTTTACGTGCCATTGTGGTGACACACGGCTGGAGTGGGACATGGCTTCCGTCTCTGGGTCTTCACATAAAGTTGACCCGTGTCCGTCCCGGCCCGAATTCGAACCAGCGACCTTCCGATCACAAGTCCAGTGCTCTACCAACTGAGCTACCGGGCCTCTCTATTAAGACGTACTGTTTCTCCCCACATTATAAGAGGTCTCAATGCAGAGGTAGCACTGTACTGCCAAAAACAAGACCTTGACCGAGCTTCTGCCTGGCTCCCGAAACAGACCGATCCGGCTTTTGGTTGCGGACACGACTTTGTGTCAGTGACATATTAGACGATGCATGATGGCGGCTTATTTTCTCTTGTGTCCTTAAAAGGCTAGAAAGAGGATGCTTTAAAACGAGATTGCTGAGAGGTTATGGGAGCTCGATGACAGTGTCACATCTATGGGGTCATTCGTGACATTAACCGCACAACTTTTGGTCTATGTGCCACTCACGTTATAAGTAAAACTACAATTAATAACTTCACAATTACTGAATAGAAGGCAAGGTGACCTACAATGTTGCAACGTTGTAGTTTCCCGAGGCGTAAGCTCTCGATGAAACACTCCTTGAATCGGTCCCGCATAGCCATATTGGTTGTAGGGACGTTAAACAACAACAACCAACCAACCCCAACTCGTTGAAACATTCAATTATTCCGACACATGCATTTGTCTGTTCTGATTTTGTTTGTTTTGCAGGTTTGTTTTTATTTTTAACGATTTATTCTAATAGCTTTAATTTGATGCGTCGTTTTCACGTGGTCTGGACAGCTTCTTCCTATGTCTGTAAATGTGCGAAGCTCAGAAGTGTTCTAAAGCTTGGTCGCTTGTTTTAAACGTGGATCATGGAAGAACGTCCCGTCTAAACCGTCGTCTCATCCTCGTTTCCACCTCCCCCTTCTCCCCCCCCCCCCTCCTTCTTTCTCTTCTCCTTTCTGTGCATGTGTATAAGCTAAACAGCATTGATATAGACATGACTAAACTTAAACAGAAAAGCCCAGGAAGACTTGATTTCCAAACTGCCTTTGCGCGTTTCGCTTTTCGATCCGGACTTTTGAACAACCATGGCCGATCGTTATCATGCATTTCCGGCTTTTGCTTGTCATCAAAACTTTTGAACCGTTTAAAAAAAAAAAGTCAACGCACATTCAAAAGTGCCTTTGGGGGCCCGGTAGCTCAGTTGGTAGAGCACTGGACTTGTGATCGGAAGGTCGCTGGTTCGAATTCGGGCCGGGACGGACACGGGTCAACTTAATGTGCAGACCCAGAGACGGAAGCCATGTCCCACCCCCGTGTCACCACAATGGCACGTAAAAGACCTTGGTCATTCTGCCATAAGTGTAGGTGGCTGAATACACCTAAGGTACACACAAAAAAGTCTGTTTACGGTAACATAGGCAAAAGAAAATAGGGTCGGTAGGTCGGGATTTTTATTTTTATTTTTTTTCTCCAAATAAACATAATTTTAAGTTATTTTGCCAAAAACAAAGACTTTTTTTCTTTTTTTTTCTCCCCCAAATGCCAAAAAAAAGTCTAGGGTCGCGCGAAAAAATAGGGTCGGTCGGGATACCGTAAACAGACTTTTTTGTTTTTGTTTGCCTAAACACGCAGACACATGGGTAGCGCGACTCCGTTGCTGCTAGCTTTTCACTGGGAGGAAGCGACCCGAATTTCCAAGCGATGGGACAATAAATTAATGAAAATGAAAATGGAAAATTGATCCAGTCGTCAGAATTCCCCGTCAAGTCAGTGCTGCTTGAACAAGGCTGTTGGCCTGAAAAGTTTCAAAGTACAATGTTAATTGGGCAGTTGCAATGTTCACATTTGGGAACTTACGAGACAAAGTTACGGTTACCACGAAAACGAAACAAAGAGGGAACCGCATCTCTCAAAGTTCCCGGTATCATCGTTATCATACTGTCCACAACGTTATGTTTGTAAATGATCGATACTTTATGACTTCTAGAATGCAGCCTTCTATTGGTACAGAGAGAACTACGTTGGGGTTTTAGCTTTAGGTATATGTATATCAATTGATAACTCCCTGGATATGAGCTCGTGGCCTGCCGGTCATGCCAACTTTGAAATTCAGTTTTGACATGCAGTAAGCCACAACGCCTTCTTCAGCGTCAGGCACTGACCGCACCGTGAACCAGAGACCCAGAGATACAGGAATTGATGACGAATATCCTATTTCCGGTTGTGAGGCGCATGGCAGGAAATAGGTAGTTACCTCAACTTCCGCTCTGTGTCGTGTGTCGGTGTGTACCGTGTCTTATGTGACCCGCTTTGTGATGGGTATCCTGGTACGCCAGGGTCGCGGCCTGTGGGGATGTTGGCGGTAGGACTTGACTTGATTTAAGTGGTCACCGCATTTATGCAGTGTGTGTGACAGTATATATATATATATATATATATATCAGTTCTTGGTCTGAAGAAAGAGATTAAAGTAAGACAGTTTTCATCCTGCTCAAGTTCTATGTGTGACCTACATAAATAACTGAAAACAATCACAAAATAGTCCAAAGCGCTAGCTCCGAGAAAGAGAAAAGAGTGTTGTTGTTGTTGTTGTTGTTGTTGTTGTTGTTGTTGTTGTTGTTAGATATTAAACAAAACAAAAAGAAAGACTATTTTGGAGTGTTGAGTTTTACGGGTCAGATAGCAAGGACTGAGTGAAGGAAGGGGCACAATTTCACTAAATAAAAATTAAGAGTGCGCGCGCTCTCTCTCTATATATAATTATATCTCTCTCTTGATCTCTGTCTCTCTGCCTTAAACCTTTATCCTTGTAAAATAAAGTTCGTTCGTTTGTTAGTTCGTTCGCTCGTTCGTTCGTTCGTTCGTTTGTTTGTTCTAGAATCTGTCCCTGTTTCTCAATGTCTCTCTCTCTCTCTCTCTCTCTCTCTCTCTCTCTCTCTCTCTCTCTCTCTCTCTCTCTCTCTCTCTCTCTCTCTCTCTCTCTCTCTCTCTCTCTCTCTTGTTAGCCAAGCCATTGTGCCTTAAACCTTTATCCTTGTAAAATGACTTTAACATTCGTTCGTTCGTTCGTTCGTTTGTTCGTTCGTTCGTTTGTTCGTTCGTTCGTTCGTTCTGTCTCTTAAAGTGGAATGAAGCAAGGTTTTTACGACCTGCATGTTGTGGCGCCAACAGCTATACGTTGTCGGGTAAAAGTGTTGTGCGTGTTTTGCTTTTATCAGTGTTCATTACCTCCCTGACCCTTTGCGAAATGAAAGAACAATGGTGGCAGTGATTGACCTGACGTTGGACATACTTGTGATGACAGCTGCTTATCACCATCTTGTTTTCACAATGGAGGGAGTGGTTCGGCTTATTTTATCTTGCAGAGTTTCAGTGTTATTGTTTTGGTTTCTTGGTCATAATCATGTGGCTCGCCAATTATTATTTGCTGGGGCACGAGTTCTTGGCAAACGCATTGATGTCCGCGAAAACGAGGGCAGTGAACGAGGGCTGTGTCTTCTTTAAGTCATCTATTGTCTAGCATAATATATTCATGATCTCCCCCCCCCTCTCTCCCATTCTCTCTACCCCCTCTTTTTCTCTCTCTTTCATTATTATCATCATATTATTATTATCATTAGATTAGTCCCTCTCATGGGCGAGGTCTGGATGAAAAAAAGCACCTGCTTGCTTATGCCATTACCCTCGTTAATAAAGAATTTGTATTGTCTTGACTTGTCTCGTCTTGTCTCACTCTCTTTCTCCCTCCCCCCCCCCTCTCTCTCTCTCTCTCTCTCTCTCTCTCTCTCTCTCTCTCTCACACACACACACACACACACAAAGTCGCGTCAATTCGAGCGATGTCAAAACATTTAGTCAATCTGTTACCCGAAACTAAAGGTTCAACTGTACCTCTCTTCGTTTTAACTTTCTGAGCGTGTTTTTAATCCAAACATATCATATCTATATGCTTTTGGAATCAGGAACCGACAAGACATAAGATGAAATTGTTTTTAAATCGATTTCGGAAATTTGATTTTGATCATAATTTTTGTATTTTTAATTATCAGAGCTTGTTTTTAATCCAAATATAACATATTTATATGTTTTTGGAATCAGAAAAGGATGAAGAATAAAATGAACGTAAATTTGGATCGTTTTATTAAAAAAAAAATGTAATTACAATTTTCAGATTTTTAATGACCAAAGTCATTAATTAATTTTTAAGCCACCAAGCTGAAATGCAATACCGAATATTGAAAAAAAGAAAAAAACGTCCGGGGATATCATACCCAGGAACTCTCATGTCAAATTTCATAAAGATCGGTCCAGTAGTTTACTCTGAATCGCTCTACACACACACACGCACACACAGACACACATACACCACGACCCTCGTCTCGATTCCCCCCTCTTTGTTAAAACATTTAGTCAAAACTTGACTAAATGTAAAAAAGACACTCGACAATTGTTCTGTCCTTGGGCATAATTGTCACCAAGCGGGTGTTGCAAACATCCGCTGCACCTGCGCATTCACACTTTATCCAAAGTTTGAGTTCCTGCTGACAATTAATGGCTATAGCTACTGTTCATGTATCGATTACCATTATTCCCACACTGCTCTCTGCCTGCCTCCAGAATGATCAGTTTCGTCTGATTTCAGCTAGATGTGCGCACTGATTCGATCACCGTAACATGGAAATATGACATCATGCTCTGGGTGATTTGTCAGCGAGAAAATCTCTTCTTCATGTCTGTGTATCTGCCAGATAGCACCTCCTGTCGGGTGTCTGGAAATTGGTTCCAGAACGACCTTGCACTGACCCAGATAGTCTTAATCTTATTAAGTTGTAGTGACTAACTGTGGGACACTGAGTCAGAATTCCGATGCAGACCCAAGCGACGTCATAGTACAGGTGATGATGGGTTGATGAGGTAATGATGATATCGATCTTTTATCGCTGCTGAAGGAAGAGGTGTGTGCCGTGCTGTTTGTCGGTCTGGCGCTGCTAGAGTCGAGTCTTGTTAGTAATGCATGAAGCACCAACACCACAAATAAAACATCAAAGAAACTCGGGCAGCGTGGCGTGATTTTAGTTGCAAAGGGGTGTGGTTGGGTGGGGTGGGGGGCTGTGTGTGTGTGTGTGTGTGTGTGTGTGTGACTGTGTGTGTGTGTGTGTGTGTGTGTGTGTGTGTTAGTGTGTGTGTGTGTGTGTGTCACAGTGTGAGTGTGTGTGTGTGTGTGTGTGTGGTGTGTATACTAATAGTAGTGTGTTTGATTGTGTGTGGACGCATATATTTATATTAACATCTGTTCGTATTGTGCTTGTGAGCGTGTAGGATATATATCAATTACGTGTGTTTGTGTGCAGGAGAAACATACTTCCACCGCGTTGAATCAAATTTAAACCCGAATTTCTGTTCCACAACACAGTGAGTCACAGTTTTGAGTCAGACTGTCCGTAACCAAAAGTAGGACAGCCGGCACAGGGAAAACAATGATAGCCTAATTTTCTCAATTCAGCAAACACCAGTCGGTGCCAGAGGTGATGCCAGGGCCAAGTGAGCTCACGTTGTACTTACCTCTTACCTACCTCCCTCCCGCCGCCAGTCTCCCTCCCTGTATGTGACACAGGTGTGTGAATCAGTGTGACCGTCAGGTAGTCATCGACCTTCGATTTTCCCGCGCTGTCCACTGATCAGCTGTCTGCAACAAGTCGCCTGCCGCGTTGCACGTGTGCCAGAATTCAGTTTCACTGAGTTTGACTCGAATCTGCCGCCTCACGCTGTTCGTTTGAAATAAAAATGTGTGTGACAATGTGTGTGTGCCAGCGTGTGTGTGTATGTGTGTGTGTGTGTGTGTGTGTGTGTGTGTGTGTGTGTGTGTCAGTCTCTGTGTGTCCGTATGTGTGTGTGTGTGCGGATGCGTGTGTGCCAGTGTGTGTGTGTGTGTGTGTGTTTGTGCGGATGTGTGTGTGTGTGTGTGTGTGTCACTGTGCCGGTGTGTGTGTGTGTGTGTGTGTGTGTGTGTGTGTGTCCGTGCGTGTCGTTCGGTGTGCGTGCGTGTTTGTTTGTTGTAGCGTGTTTGGTTTTAGCAAAGTTTTAGAATAATACTTGAAAAGTGTAAGCTCTCAGGAACATGCGAGTGTTCCTATGTTTTGAAAGTCTTTGGTTAAAGTGCGGGAAATGAAAGGGGTTGTGTGGTCTGACTTTAGTGGTGGAGGAGGGAAGTGATGTTGACGCCGCGCAGTGGAGTTGACACGGCACTAGACGTTCTCTGTAGGGTCACAAGTTCTTTGAAAGTAAACTCAGATCTGTCAAATTCAAATTCAGATAAAGAATTAAAGTCTTTAAATCATGATCCGTTTAATTCGTGTACACTGTACAGTACACGATTATTTTCACTAAAATAACTATATACATTGTTTAAATATAACGTATAGGGAAGCTTCCGGGTGAGCTAGTACAACAAACAGCAGGTTTAAGTCTCCTCTTTTTCTTTGAAAACAGACCGCAGTGTTCAATAAAGAATCTACACAAACTGAAAAACCGAATCGCCGTCACCTCATTTCGACACAAAATCACCCCACCTTCAAATTACCTCATGGCGCGTATTCTTACACTGAACTATGCAAAAGGATCGGCTTCAAATGCCTGTTTACGACACAGCGCATTCTTAGCTGCAAGATCGAAGTGTCGATAGACGGTGTGTAGGCTGATCGCGGCCAAGCAAGGTCGGCGTGAGATCGTAAACATCACCTGGGCGTGGGGACATAGGTTTCCACGTGGGCTTGTGAATGCCTGGCGTCACTGGTGCATGTTTTGTACTCGCTGATTTTAAGCATAGTATTGTGGTTTTAGTGGTTTGTTGTTTTAGCAGTTTGGTGATGTGGAGAGTATTACTCAATGCAGTTGTTTCCTAAGCCTTTACCGAGCCTAGATTATACAGTTATTAATTGTATATTTAATAGTCGCGGGAGATTGTTGCAGAATAGACAGTGGCTGTTTCTTAAAGTCCGTTTTTTTTAGAGTAACATTATTGTTGTTAGCATTGCTTTGACTTCAGCACAGCTCACAGGGAGATACTACTGCAACGAGAGAGAGAAAGTGAGAGAGACAGAGACAGACAGACAGACATGCAAAGAAGGAGAGACAGACAGACAGACAGAGGCTGAGAGAGTGAGAGACAGACAGACAGATGATTGTGGAGATTAAGAGATGTGCGAACATGTACCGGTAGACAAGCGGATAAACAGACACTGAGAATGACAAATTATGAGTCACCACACACACACACACACACACACACACACACACACACACACACACACTGACTGATACACACACACACACAGACACACACACACACACACACACACACACTCACACACACACACACACACACACACACACACACACACACACACACACACACACACTGACACATTCTTGGCCCTGGAAGCAGTCAGACCACTGTTAGCAGTCAGTGACGCAACATCGCCCCAGAAGCACCACAAGGTGCACTCGGCAATGCAAGGCAGCCTGCCAATTCACAAGGAAGGAGCACTGACACACGCTATCGATAAAAGCCTCAGTATCAAGTCACATACTGCGTCTCACTTCTGCCATCAATGTTTCAGACCTCTGGGTTTTCCCCTTCTCTCAGCCAATCAATGGCAGGGGCTAAAAATAGCCGCTGCCAGACTCTGACTATCCACTCCTTTTCCTTGGGCGTGATGACGGTCTGCGATATTTTTAGTGCCAGCACAGGGGCTTGGAACACAAGTGCAGCATTTTACCGGACATCATTCGTGACTTCCAAACAGCTAGCAGGGAAGAACTTTTTAACTTTGAAAAGTGATACACGACATAATTATTGCGCACCCAAATGTTAGAGAAAGAGTTTTGAGAACAAGACTTTGATTTCGAAGTAACGACGGGCGCAGTGGCGTGGTGGTAACTGAGACGTCGGCCTCCCGTAATCGGGAGGTCAGTCGTGAGTTCGTATCCCGGTCCCTGCCGCCTGGTGGGTTAAGAGTGGAGATTTTTCCGATCTCCCAGGTGCAGATAGACCTGCTAGTGACTTAACCCCCTTCGTGTGTACACGAAAGCACAAGACAAGTGCACACGGAAAATATCCTGTAATCCATGTCGGAGTTCGGTGGGTTATGGAAACACAAAAATACCCAGCATGCCTACTCAACGAAAGCGGAGTGAAGCTGACTATGCTCTCAGAGTATAGTGTGGGGAACCCAAATGGGCAAACGAGCTCACACGTAACCAGACAATTCTGGAACGCTGAAGAAAAAGAAGAAGAAGAAAAAGAAGAAGAAGAAGAAGAAGAAGTACCGGTATTCTGTTTTGACTGATTACACTGATCTTTGCTCTGACTGATTAAATCCCCTCTTCTTCTAGCAACCGCCTACTATACATAGCACAATAGTCAACACCATGACAACTAAAGCGGATCTTTGTCTGTTGTCTAATAACAGAACTGTATATTTATAGACGCTCATATATAGTTGACAGATTCGGGGAAGAACCTTGTTGAGGAATTCAGATAAAACTGGGTTTTTGACACTAGTCAAACGGTGTGTGTGTGTGGGGGAGGTGGGGGAGGTAGGGGACGCTTCGACACATCTCTTTTGCTGGACGGGACGAAAGTAGTGTGCACAAAAGGTCACTTACACAGATCAAATTGTTGGATTTGTAATATATTTCTTCTTGTTCCGAAAGCAGGTTTTTCCATTTTAGGGGTTTTCTGTTCTAATATTACTGCTACGTATATCT
Source organism: Littorina saxatilis (assembly GCF_037325665.1). NCBI lineage: Eukaryota > Metazoa > Mollusca > Gastropoda > Littorinimorpha > Littorinidae > Littorina > Littorina saxatilis. The sequence goes on along the minus strand of NC_090261.1, from coordinate 5,317,133 downwards.
TTACTTCAGATCATTCTCCTAGTTTTACACGACAAAAGTATTCTAGAGAAAGCGCTTCCATTTATCTATTTACCGAGTATAACAGCTAGAGTAGATGTCATCTGTGCCTTTCGAATAGGCGTGACAGTCGCGCGACTTGTGTTAGCTTTTCAGCTTTCAAACATAGAAATTAGGGACGCGAAGTGGCTGCACTGAAGATTTTCAGTAACTGAATTAGTAACAAATTAAAGCCCTGTACATTTCATCCTGCAAACTTGTTGGTAACACCCACTAACATCATACTGTACACAACACCTCCCCACAAAAACCGACAGCACCTCCGACACAAAAACAGAGGAGAAAAGCCACACAAAAAGCAACCGAAGGCTGGAGGGTTGGACTGACTCGGGTAGAAATGTTACTCGTACCTTTGTGTGGGCGGCATGCAGTTTGTAAACATGCAGGATGAGTAACTGACGAAGAGGATGTCTCAGTGTCAGTGGGTGTTTGTTGTTTCGGTCAGAGTCAATGATTAGAAGCTTTAAATTGACTCTTGTTTGTGTCGGGTTTCTCTGTCGAGTAGCAGTGCCTGGAGGCAAGCGTTGTTGTCGCGTTGGCTTTGCTCTTTAAATGTCAGGCAGAATGGCTGACTGGCCGCTGTCAGGTCACTCTGTTTACTGGGCGGGGAGGTGCCCAAAGAAACCGCTTGCCTACGCATACAAACGGACAGAAATCCACACATAAGGCAAGCTTTGTTTTCCTCAAAGAACAGATTGTCGATTGCGAAACTACATGCTTGAGGTCTGATCGAGATACAGGCAAACCTGCCCTGTTTCTCTCTGTAATTCACCTTTTCGTAACGACCACCTGGCTATGAAGACCACTTTTAGTTGGTTCCATGGGTGATCGTTATAGACAGGTCCCACTGTACCAGCTGCATTCCGGTCTCTGTTACCCGTCACGCTCATTCACAACATCTCTTGGTTATACACTGCAGAAAATCTTATGCAAGCATTATGAAATAATAATAATCAAACTAGTTAACTCAAACAGCTTATCTTCAAGGCACAGTCCTAGCTCATAATAATATCCCCATAAGCAATTCGGCTCACCACCATCATCTGTCAAGTTGGGCGGGGATGTAGCTCAGTCGGTAGCGCGCTGGATTTGTATCCAGTTGGCCGCTGTCAGCGTGAGTTCGTCCCCACGTTCGGCGAGAGATTTATTTCTCAGAGTCAACTTTGTGTGCAGACTCTCCTCGGTGTCCGAACACCCCCCGTGTGTACACGCAAGCAGAAGACCAAGTGCGCAACGAAAAAGATCCTGTAATCCATGTCAGAGTTCGGTGAGTTATAGAAACACGAAAATACCCAGCATGCTTCCTCCGGAAACGGCGTATGGCTGCCTAAATGGCGGGGTAAAAAACGGTCATACACGTAAAATTCCACTCGTGCAAAAAACACGAGTGTACGTGGGAGTTTCAGCCCACGAACGCAGAAGAAGAAGAAGATCTGTCAAGGCTTTTACAAGACCATTCTACCACCTGGACAAATGACAAGTTACTGGCTGCTCTCTGTGCAGGGAGCTACTTTAGTGACGAACTTTCCAACTGACACTAAGGTGTCAATCTGCCAAATACATTGATAAAACCAATCAGAACCGGCCACTATCTACAGGAAAAAGCCAGGGTGTTGATGTTCTTGTATGTGACCAAGTCGAGGGATGGTCGTACCCCTCGTAATAGCCAGGACAGTTGTTGAGATGTTGAGATGTTGAGATGTTGAGCCAGATCGTTTACACAGGAAGGACTGTGCTTTAACTGTTACTGGTCCAAGCTAATAACAAAATATCTCGTGTGGAATTGATGGTCACGGGTCGTGAAAACATGAGATAAAATCTCGAATCAAACGTAACGCGTGAGCAAATATAAAAGCTTTCTCAGACTGGAAGCATGTACGTATGCCTTCGAGTCGCAGGTCGGTTTTCAAAACTGAACTCCCCAATGACACAGCTGTATACACACGAACATGTGCAGTGGATGTGGAATGACAAAATTGCACATTGTTTTCGTTTAGATGTCCTAACGAGCAGAGTACAAAAGTCAGTGGTTTCTGCTTTGTCATTCTTTACTGAAAAAAAATGTCCTTCGTGGTCATTAGCCTCTCAACAAGACACTGTCATCGAGAACAAAGGGAAAGATTGTCGAATAAACAAGCATATCATGCAGGCCACAAAAAAACCAGAATCTGTATACGTAGCAAAGAGTCTTTGATTTGTGCCTTGTAAATGCAAATTCCAAGTTTGTTGGTGTGTGTGTGTGTGTGTGTCTGTGTGTGTCTGTGTGTGTGTGTGTGTGTGTGTGTGTGTGTGTGTGTGTGTGTGTGTGTGTGTGTGTGTGTGTTTTTAATCAATTTCAATTCTATTCTCAGTTAAGCATAAGTCGAATTTCATTCCTTTCTCGGAGTTAAGACTCATCTTATGGACGAAGCCGAATAACTAACTGATGCCGGTGCTGGTGACTTGAAACGTGCAAGACAAAGCAGAAGGGACATACATGTAGTTGCTTCAGAGACCGCAGAGTAGACAACTGTCTCTGTGTACCCTGCAGTCTCAGGTTGCTCCCATTCTACTGCTGGTGGTTCACATTCTGACGATCAAACGAAAACATGAGCAAGGAACATAGTTTGGTCACAGTCATACAAAATTCCGGTATTTTAAGCAAAGACTGAGGAATCTCACTCTTTCTTAGCTTGGTAACGTATTCCTCAGAGGTGCCTGTCGTATGCTGGTACCTGTGGACACGCTTGGATACTCATGGTTACCCATGAATACTGAGGTCAGAGAGAAAGTGTGAATACCTTGGGCATGAGCCATCAAGGAAACCTTTGGAATTGCTCTTCCTTTGTCTGAAATGAATCCATGATAATAGTCCATTAGTGACCTGTTGGAAAAGTAAAACTGAGAGAATGATGCATTTTTTATTTTAATTTTTTATATATTTTTTTTATATACCTACATCTCAAAGGATGCAGAATGTCAGCTACTTCAGAAGCAGTAAATCGATAGGTGTTTTTTTTTAAAACTGGGATGAGTTTTCACCACAGAATTCAGGACTACTAACTATGTACGACCTACCAATGAACTTTACACCGACCGTCCCCGTGCAGTGTAAGTGGTAATTCAAAACAGTATACACAAGAAAAATGTTCATTCAAAATGAACAGGCGTCCATGTTATTTTGACAAAATGAATATATTTTTGTTAAAGAAGCTGGCAAGCACACCCTTTCGAATATAGCGGAAGTAGTTTCGACCCTAAATGCTTAAGTACTTAGGCCTTAAACTTAAGTATGGGTTGATAGAATATTTTAATATAAGTGCAGTTTATTTTGAAAGTTTGGAGTCGTAGATCATTCTTTTCGGATGCAATGTGACTAGCATGTAACAGTGAAATTTGTTGTTTAATTCTGCAAGCAAATGTGTGTGCTGTTATTGCATTATTTACAAAAAACGCACAGAAAAAAACACTATTTTTGACGACTCACTGCGGAGCAGAGCGTGCAATATACGCTCTGCTGCAGAGTTATCCCACGTGCGGTTAGATAGACACTCATACATGTAAGTACAGTTTATTTTCTAGGTTTGGTATCGTAGATAATTTTTTTCGAATGCAATGTGAAAAAGTTTGTTGTATAATTTTGCAAGTGAATATTTGTTTATTGGCTGCATGTTTGACAAAAACGTTGTAAAATAAACACTTTTTCGTTGCTTTTATTGTTTGCTTTGAAAGTTTGATTGCAGCCAAACGACTTGCTCTACGGGGCTGAAAAAGTGGAAGACACTTTGAGATATAAGGAATTGGATAGGCCATCATACAAGAAGGTGTAGAAATCTGCTTGCTGGCAGCTTTAAGTGTTACAGCAACATCAGAAAGCTCTAAAAGCTTTTTTTTTTTTTTTAAATGCATGATTTTCATAGTTTGTCACTTTAGACTATTTTTGTAATAATTAATTTGATCGGAAAAAAATAGTGTAATATACAAATAAGAAAATTTTTGAATCACATTTTTGCTATCCTTGATGAGAAGCGAGTTGAAATGTGCCTAAATAAAGTCACACCTTAACATTTTTTAGTTTTTGCCCACTAAGGCATTTGCAACATGAAATTTCAGTATTTTTTAAGTTTTTACCCCCCCCCCCCCCCCCCCCCAAAATGACATGTTTTAACAATTTGAAGTTTTTGTCTAAACATGAAGTGACATTCTAAGATTTGAAAGCTTTTTTTTTCTTTTTTTAATGCAACGTCATGAATAATATTTTCAATTTTTTGCATTAAAGAAGCTGGCAAGCACACCCTTTCGAATATAGCGGAAGTAGATTCGACCCTAAATGCTTAAGTACTTAGGCCTTAAACTGAAGTACGTGTTGACAGAATATTTTAATATAAGTGCAGTTTATATTTCAAAGTTTGGAGTCGTAGATCATTCTTTTTGGATGCAAAATGACTAACATGTATCACTATCACTTATCAGTGAAATTTGTTGTTTAATTCTGCAAGCAAATGTGTGTGCTGTTATTGCATTATTTGCAAAAAACGCACAGAAAAAACACTATTTTTGACGACTCACTGCAGTTATCCCAGGTGCGGTTAGATAGACGCGCATACATGTAAGTACAGTTTATTTTCTAGGTTTGGTATCGTAGATAATTTTTTTGGAATGCAATGTGACAAACATGTATTGATACAGTTTGTTGTATAATTTTGCAAGTGAATATGTGTTTATTGGCTGCATGTTTCACTAAAACGCAGTAAAATAAAAACTTTTTCGTTGCTTTTGTTGTTTCCTTTGATTGCAGCCAAATGACTTGCTCTAGGGGGCTGAAAATTAAGTGGAAGACACTTTGAGATATAAGGAATCGGATAGGCCATGACACGAGAAGGTGTAGAAATCTGCTTGCAGACAGCTTTAACATGACATCACATATTGATATATTTTTTAAGTTTTTGCATATTTATATTACCCCATTTTTGAGGTCACGTTTTAACTTTGGTTAAGTGTTTGCCCACAACTGACATTAGATTATATTTAAACATTTTACATTATTTTTCTAGCACATGTTCATGTTAGTCTGCGCCATCCATTTCTGTGAAAAATACCAGTGTTCAACATTGATGAAATCATGGACATGGGAGTTGGCACTGTCAAGAGAAACATTTGTAGTTTTAGTTTTGGAAACACGGCGTCGCTTTCGTCTGTCTTTCTGTGAAAAAGAGTGTTCAACATTGATGAAATCATGGACAGGCAGTCTTGATGAAACATTTACAGTTGCTTCAATAGCACAGGGATGTTGCTACAAATTCATACCTATAGGACAAATGTCCTGAGTTCTTCAGCATCAATAGGACATTTGACCGCTTTCAGAAAGTTTCATAGGACATTATGAATTTGCGCCAAACAGCTTATAACATTCCATGGAATTGTTCCAAAGTCATGCGCCCACACACACACGCACACACACACACCCATGCGCGCGCGCTGTAGAACACACACATAATATAGTAAATACATCAACACAGTGTGCGTATAATGTTGTATTTGTTTTGTTTCAAAAAAACCACAAAAAAGAAACCAACATGAACAACTTCAGAGCCGCTGGAGTTGTCTCCCGTACTCCTGTAGCATGCACTGATCTATTCTAAAAATAATCCACTATTTTTAGATCAGTGCGCTGCACCGAGACGGTTATAAATACCCAAACGGCGCATACCGCAAACGGTTCGGGAATTCCCGAGAAAAGAAAAGATCCGCACGCGGCACTGGCAACTTCAGTGTCAGCAGAACACGAGAGCGTTCGGTCTTTTAGAAGATTTGTATCTTGAAATGAAAATTAACGAATATCGCGCTGTCCGAAGGAATGGAGTACATATCGGACAATGACCACGCTCAGGCTAAAACGATAGGACATCTGACCGACATGCGGCAATGTGAATCGGACATTTGGGGATTTTCATCAATAAATGTCCGATGTCCGACACCTAACGACATCCCTGATAGCATGTGCTCTTTGCGAAAAACAAAAATTGTGTTCAGGTTCAAGTCCAAGGTTGATGTCAACATCAGCACGAGCATGACAGTTGTCATCAGCATCAATTTCATTTTCAGCTGTTGCTGTGTGTATCATAGAAACATTTCCACATGAATGACTGGTGCGTGACTCAGGGAAATAAGCGTGTTCAAGTGAGATCTTGTTCCGAAATGTCCTCCATACTCAAGCCAGGAAAATAACTTTGTTCAAGTTCACAAACATCCTGTATGTTTAATTCAGTGTAAGTACTATTTGCATGTAGAAAAGCTTCTTCCATGTTCCGCCCATTGTTAAACACAGACATACTTTCCTGTTCAACAAAAATGTCTGACAAAGAATTAGGCTGTTGTGGGTTCAATTCAATCCCAACATTGTCACTGTCAGTGGCACATTTCCCTTTCATGTTCAAAGGAGTCTTAGATGAAGTGGTACATTTGCGCTGATTTGTTTTTTCTTTTTGATCTCTGTCAGTGTCACTAATACTAATAGTACTAGCAGTACTGACTGGATTTGAAGTACAAAAATCTGTTGGCATACTGGAATGACCTGGTTTGAATGAACCAAGCTTGTTCTGTCCACATTGACTAGCAGAAGTTTGGATAGAACTTGAAGAAAAATGAACAGGTGTTAATTGGTTAAGCATTGATAATGTGTTTCTAGAAAAACAGTCAAATCTGCAAAAGAATCAAATGACATCAAAACAGCAGCACCACCTGAAGAATGATCGCCATTTCTGTTTCTTTCATGGGAATCAAACAAATAAAAACACTGACTATCCAGGTTACCGTGAATGGCAATGGTCGATTCCTGAAATGTTGCAAGGATGTAGTTTGACACAGCAAAAGCCTGATGCAATCCCTCTTCTAGATTAGTCAAATGAAAGCCTTGGTCACTGACAACATTAGCAGGCAAGTAAGCGGGGTTAGTGTGTCCATTAATCATGTCGAAAAAATATTCTATTTCAACAGCATGTCCAACAACAGTTGTTGGCAAATGTTCGTGACCGATGTAACCATCAATGCCGACCCTCACCTTCATCATCACTGTCTCTTCTTGCTGTGCTAGCAGTAGAGCCACTATGACTACTGTCGTCGTCACTGTCAACATTTGCAGAGTCGCTGCTGTCACCATCATTAGCTGCACACTCTGCGTCACCATCTTCGTCACTGTTGTCACCGTTGTCAAAGTCCGGGTCGCCATGTGCATTGGCATCATGCACAGCTTGAACAGCTGCCTGCAAGACATTTGCAGTCACCTCTCTGTGTGCACCACCCACCTTCTTGGAGATACGCCGATAGGTGTTGTGCGACAATCCTGGAATCGACATGATGGCAGAGAACTTCCGAAGAGCTGCCTCGCCACATCCTAACTCGTTGAAGCACATGACAATGGAGTTGTTGACGTCAAACCCCATAGTAATGTTGTTGCTCCCATCAAGTCGGCTACATGAATGCTGCTGCTTCGTGAAGGTGCAATCCTGGTAAATACAAAAACAACAAATTAGATTAGTAACAACAAAAAAGCTAGAGAGCAAGAGAGAGTTTGAGAGAGAGAGAAAGAGAGAGTGGGAGAGAAAAAGAGCACTGATAATAATCACTAATATATTTCCTTTGTAATACTATTATCATCAGGGCTTACAGCTTTCAGATTATGTAGTTTTTTTCCCCACACTGACAGTGACAACTGAAACTCAATCAGAAAAATTCCAAGAGAGAGAGACTCAGTTTGGGAGAGCTGGTAATAACTAACAAGGCAAAATAATACAATACAAAAAAATAGTAATTATAAAATGAGTTTACATACCTCACAAGCCAGTCTTATTTCTCTTGAATATCCCATCTTGTCACCAAAGCACACCGACAGGGTCCCACCACACTCGCCACAAGCGACCGCCGAAAACAGAGACTTCAAATTTTTCAACTCAATGAAGCACCGCTCTTTGTCACTGTCCGTTTCGTCAGCTGCAGCAACGTAGTCTTTCATAACATCCAGTT
>NC_090261.1:5274075-5304075 GCF_037325665.1 Littorina saxatilis | reverse complement strand
CACACACACACATACGCAAGCAAGGCATGCACGCACGCACGCACGCACACACACACACACACACACACACACACACACACACCGGCACACACACAACACACACACACACGCACGTGACATTGCACACATGCAAGGTGTGATACTATATGGGTAAGCCCACCTTGACATAGATGCACCTGCAAACAATGACGTGTAACGATCACGCGCACTCCTTAATGCTACATTTATGATAGGAGCAATCAGTTCAGTCACGTGTTGAATTATAAGCTTTCATTCATGAGTACTATAAAGTAACTGTTACGTGCTCTCAGTGTCTCTCACATGTTCCCGGTGAACTAGTCCTTGATAAAAGGCAGTCCGTAGCCTTCATAACTGATAAGTATTGCGGTCTAACGAATGACGTCTCACAACGTGCGCGGTCGTCCTTGGCGGTCAAGAAAGAGGCCGCGGGCGCCGCCGCGATCATTGCGCAGACGACACTTCTAGACCGCCAATATTTTGTGTGCGCCCATCACGTGCTCCACATAAATCGGCCGGAAACGAAGCAATTGGGAAACCTGGATAGGCCATTCCGTCACTTGGCTTTTGTCAGTGTTCGTCTACGTGTCTTCAGTTCTGACCTTCTGTCTTTCTGTGTGTGCTGTGGACCCCCCCCCCCCCCCCCCCCTTTCAGACCTAAACAATTGGAGAAAATCAGGTCTTGAAATAGAGGGTGTGTTAACCCGTGATTTGTAAAAATGTAAAAATATCGCATTCCACAAAGTAATGCATGCCTTTTATTATTATTAATTTTTCTTGTTTAGAGCCTCTACGCTGAGTGGTGGGGGTGGTTTTAGATCCACATCCCATTTTGGTGCAATCCCATTTTGCCCGGCGCCGTCCCATATTTTGCCCCATCCCATTTTTGCGACATTTCACAAGCCAAGCGTCATTTTTGACTCACATGCGAAGCAAAAGTGAGTCTATGTACTCACCCGAGTCGTCCGTCCGTCCGTCCGTCCGTCCGTCCGTCCGTCCGTCCCGGCGTCCGTCCGGAAAACTTTAACGTTGGATATTTCTTGGACACTATTCAGTCTATCAGTACCAAATTTGGCAAGATGGTGTATGATGACAAGGCCCCAAAAAACATACATAGCATCTTGACCTTGCTTCAAGGTCAAGGTCGCAGGGGCCATAAATGTTGTCTAAAAAACAGCTATTTTTCACATTTTTTCCATTTTCTCTGAAGTTTTTGAGATTTAATACCTCACCTATATATGATATATAGGGCAAAGTAAGCCCCATCTTTTGATACCAGTTTGGTTTACCTTGCTTCAACGTCAAGGTCACAGGAGCTCTTCAAAGTTGGATTGTATACATATTTTGAAGTGACCTTGACCCTGAACTATGGAAGATAACTGTTTCAAACTTAAAAATTATGTGGGGCACATGTTATGCTTTCATCATGAGACACATTTGGTCACATATGATCAAGGTCAAGGTCACTTTGACCCTTATGAAATGTGATCAAAATAAGGTAGTGAACCACTAAAAGTGACCATATCTCATGGTAGAAAGAGCCAATAAGCACCATTGTACTTCCTATGTCTTGAATTAACAGCTTTGTGTTGCATGACCTTGGATGACCTTGACCTTGGGTCAAGGTCACATGTATGTTGGTAGGAAAAATGTGTAAAGCAGTTCTTAGTGTATGATGTCATTGCTAGGTTTAGCTGAAGGTCAAGGTCATGTAAAGGTCAAGGTCAAGCATGTGAGTCGTATGGGCTTTGCCCTTCTTGTACTAACATGTCATAACAATAGCGCGACATCCCTATTTGACACCATATCCCATTTGGCCGCCATGCCGTTTCACCGCCATTCCATTTTGCCCCCATCCCATTGTCGCGACATTTCACAAGCCAAGCGTCATTTTACTACCGTGTCATAACAATAGCGCGACATCCCATTTTGACACCATCCCATTGGCCGCCATCCCATTTTTACTGTATTTTTCTTGCCAAGCCTCACTATACTACTATACTGCGTTATTCAACTAGGAAGACATTCCGTTTACGCGAAATCCCATTTTTGCCACAATCCAAAATGTCGCGAAATAGGGATGGCGGCGAAATGGGATGACGGCAAAACGGCATGGCGACAAAATGGAATGTGGCGTTAGCGGTATGACACGGTGGTAAAATGACACTTGGCCTGTGAAATGTCGCAAAAATGGGATGAGGGCGAAATGGGCTAACGGCGAAACGGGATTGCGCCAATATGGGATGTGGAGCTAATGGTACATGACATGGTGGTAAAATGACACTTGGCCTGAGAAATGTCGCGAAAATGGGATGGGGGCGAAATGGGCTAACGGTGAAACGGGATTGCGCCAAAATGGGATGTGGAGCTAATGGTACATGATATGGTGGTAAAATGACACTTGGCCTGTGAAATGTCGCGAAATGGCATGAGGGTGAAATGGGATAACGGCGAAACGGGACTAATAGATCCCTTGACTTTGGGGTAGTGCGACTCTGTCACTGCTAGCTTTCCACTGGGAGGAAGCGACCGGAATTTCCCAACGATGGGACATCCTAGTAATGAAAAAAAAAATGGAAAAAAAAATCTTAAAATTAACAGAGTCGCGCTACCCCAAAAGTCAAGGGATTTCGTTTTTGTCCCTTGACTTTGGAGATGACAAGAAAATATCGGGCGAAAAAACGTGATTTGTAAAAATTTTTACATTTTTACAAATCACGGGTTAACAGGGTCTTAAAATTTTTGTAAATGTACAGAGCTTATGAACAGAACATATGAGAACACAGGTCTTAAAAGGGGGGAGTCTTAAATCCGGGGGGGGGGGGGGGTCTTAAAAAGGGGTTCAACTGTAAATCCAGTGAAGGTCTAGAACACTCGGCCTTGAACCCCTCACTTACCGGCAGATAAAAAAAGTGACCCTCACAAAGAAGCCGGGTGACAGTGGCAGCGAGCCGTACTGTAGTTTGCATACCTATCTCATGACTCACCTCTGTCGCCGCTCGTCATTTATTTCCCCCACTATCGCTCTATGTTCAAGTCAGCCTGACACTTTTAACTGCCGCTGTTGTTTTTTTAAATCCTTCCATGCTTTGATCTTGATACAGCCTCTTTAGTAAAAGGCTTTAAGGCTTTCTTGCACGATTTGTCAACGACTTGATGAATTTCTGTATGATGGATATTTGAGGAATATATATATAGCATATTTAACCACGTCATGGGGACAGAAACACCAAGTTAGCATAGCGAGGAATATATGTCACAGATCGGATTCTTCGGGAACATGTGATGTGTCATTCAGGTTTATTTTTGAATCCGTGTTTGTATTTTTACACTTTGAGTTACCCTCCCTACCTTTCCTTTTGTGATTTTAAGTTCCTTTCATGTAAAGTAATACGTATTTGATGCTTAAAATAGAGCAGTTGCTTCTAAATTTGCGTTGATGTATGGCGTTCACATGTTTGTGGAGTGATGTGGACAGGTAGTTTTACCAGTAAAATTAGAAGTTGCCGATCCTTAATCAATTGACTGTTTTAAAGTTTTTACTTGAGCGGACTTCCCAACCAGCGAACTGACTCAACCCGTTGCAAACAGTTACATCATTGAGTTTTGCGTTGGGCTGCTGGTACCACATAGAGGAAAAAAACACGCCTTAAAGGCACCGTCATTCCATTTAAAACAGTTCTGTTCACTATTCCAGATGGCCTGGCTTTTACATTGCAACTATAAGACCATCCCTTCACTTTGAAACAAACAAAAGCCACAAAGTTCAACATCCTGGCATCAATATGTGCAGGGTTGGATTTTGTATGAATTAATTTGTGTACGGATACTGCTTGCGATCTGTGAAATTAATTCATAAACCATTTTCACTCTGTACATAAAGCATTGATGATGTTGATTTTTGGTATGTATCCGAGTGGATGGACGTTAAGTTAAAGCATGTAGAACTCCTTGCCAGACATGTCATGGTGAGCCGAGCAGTTTTGATGTAAGGATTTTAAATGTGTAAGGCAACCAAAAAAAAGTCTGTTTACGGTAACATAGGCAAAAAAAAAATAGGGTCGGTAGGTCGGGATTATTTTTATTTTTATTTTTTTCCCAAAAAAACATATATTAAATTATTTTGCCAAAAAACAAAGACTTTTTTTTATTTTTTACTGTTTTTATTTTATTTTCTTCCCAAATGCAAAAAAAACCAAGAAGGGCAAAGCCCATACGACTCACATGCTTGACCTTGACCTTTACATGACCTTGACCTTCAGGGTCAAGGTCAAATAACTAAACCTAGCAATGACATCATACACTAAGAACTGCTTTACACATTTTTCCTACCAAAATACATGTGACCTTGACCCAAGGTCAAGATCATCCAAGGTCATGCAACACAAAGCTGTTAATTCAAGACATAGGAAGTACAATGGTGCTTATTGGCTCTTTCTACCATGAGATATGGTCACTTTTAGTGGTTCACTACCTTATTTTGGTCACATTTCATAAGGGTCAAAGTGACCTTGACCTTGATCATATGTGACCAAATGTGTCTCATGATGAAAGCATAACATGTGCCCCACATAATTTTTAAGTTTGAAACAGTTATCTTCCATAGTTCAGGGTCAAGGTCACTTCAAAATATGTATACAATCCAACTTTGAAGAGCTCCTGTGACCTTGACCTTGAAGCAAGGTAAACCAAACTGGTATCAAAAGATGGGGCTTACTTTGCCCTATATATCATATATAGGTGAGGTATTGAATCTCAAAAACTTCAGAGAAAATGGGAAAAATGTGAAAAATAGCTGTTTTTTAGGCAACATTTATGGCCCCTGCGACCTTGACCTTGAAGCAAGGTCAAGATGCTATGTATGTTTTTTTGGGGCCTTGTCATCATACACCATCTTGCCAAATTTGGTACTGATAGACTGAATAGTGTCCAAGAAATATCCAACGTTAAAGTTTTCCGGACGGACGGACGGACGGGGGGGGGGGGGGGGGGGGGACGGACGGACGGACGACTCGGGTGAGTACATAGACTCACTTTTGCTTCGCACGTGAGTCAAAAAGTCTAGGGTCGCGCGAAAAAATAGGGTCGGTCGGGATACCGTAAACAGACTATTTTTGTTTTTTTTGGGGGGGGCCTAAAACAAATAGCGCTAGACCTAGTTGCTGTCGCAGGAGCATAGCAATGACGATTCTAGACTAATGTACTGTTGAGATTACTACGAGCATTATAGTTATTACTCATACTGGAGGCATAGTCGAGTGTGTCATGCCATGTGTAGACATAACCAAGCTAAAAAAAAAGGTAACTCTCGCGGAATATCGGAGAGACAAAATATCACGCTTTCACCTTGTGCAGTTATAGGCGGTTCGAACGCGCGTACGCGTCTTTTGTGTTGTTTTTGGTGTTAAAACTGACCTACGATTAAAGAGCAGACATCGGCCTCGAGGTGCACTGCAATTTTGAAGAATTCGTAGCCTTTTCTCATTCAGTATTTTCAGGATCATCAAGACTTGAAAAATAGAGTGCGCCCCGCTGAAAATACGATTTCTTGGTGGTTCGTTCGTTAACTTTACCATCCTGATCACCTACATTTGCACCAGAGTGTGCGAAAGACTCAAAAATGAAGATGAAACACACCAACTTCGCTACTTCGGAGACATTTTGAGCGTTCTCGGTCACTAACTATTTTTCGATCGAATGGTTACGTAAACTCATGACGTCAAAAGATGTTCCGATTAATTTTGTTTTCGCAAAAATGTTCATCAAGTGATTTTTACATTTGGGAAAATGTCTTAATTCGCTGAATAACAACGGGCTCTTTCATACGTGAAATCGGGAAAGTCGTATCGAGCATCATACAGCCTACACTAAAGTCTTTTTTTTTTTTTAAACATAGTCGGTTTCAATGACTTTTAGCAATGTTCTACATTATAAATCGAAAAAACTAGACATTTTGAAAGACATTTGGTGTACATGGCCTGCTGTGTCGTACCAGATTTACACAAGTTGTTTTTTTTAAATATTGAACTGCGAGCGAAAGCGAGCTGTTCACTATTTGAAAAAGCAACGAGTGTAAATCTGGTACGACACAGCAAGCCATGTAGTATTATGTTGATCCTACATACTGTACTTACGTGTATTTTACTGAAAATGTCCTGCAGTCGAGGCAGCTAAATTGAAGACGCTTGTTTTAGAACCTCGATCTCTTCTAAAGCCTCGTGCAATCTATTACGTCAAAGCAAAGAAACGTCACTCTGAAAGTGTGGCGTGACGTGTTAGTTCTAAACATTCATCGAGAGTAATTAGCGAGCGCAATTTTTTTTCTATAATGACGTTTGTCTCGGTAACTTTGGCATCATAAGCAGTGGAAAAACAGGTCCCTGCCAGACTTGCTTGACATGACCTCATTTACATAATATACACACGTGTGATTTGAACGATTATTATCTCACGGGTGTCTCTCTTTACAACTTTCTTTCATCAGTGAAGTGTACATTTTTTTCCCTAGAAATAGGCGTGTCCCCTGTTTTGAGCGAACACTGTTTTCGTGGTGCACAACCTCCGGTGTTTTTTTTAAATCGAAAAGAATACACAGCGGCCATAATTCCTCTTTATTTGAAGGAATTTTAACTTCAAAAAGATTGTTTCAGAGTGCAGATTAAAAGAAAATCATTGCATGAAGAATTTGAAAAAACAGTTGGTTATACCTACCATAATTATGAAGATATGATGGATACACCACACTTTCTGTGTTGCAGAGGGTTCCTACAGAGACTCTCATTCATTTAGAAACTTCGTTGAAAGCGGACAAACACTCAAGTCCTTAATGGCTTAAAACCCTAGGACTTTTAATATTAATTTTAAGTATGAAACTTCGTGGATATCGAAAAGTGCGATTTACCTGAACTTTTATTTCAGTCTATATTCATTGATTTTGGTTATGCCGTTCAACTGAAAATATTCGTATTGTTTTCAATTTGGATTTTCAACTCTCATTTCTTTTTCCTGGTGATATGGGTGAGAACGCACCAAGTGCGTGCATGTGTGTATGCGTTAGCGTTGGTGGATGGTTGTTGCGAGGGTGCTCGGACGAGGCAGTTTTTCCCCCCTGAGGGTCAAATTACACCAGCGCAGTCACCACTACACTACATGCTGCGATAGGAATTATGACGAGTACTTGGCCTGTTTTCTTTTCACGCAACGTGCGGCGGGCTGGGAAAAAATAATTACCTCAATAAGCTGCAGTGCGTCGTCTGTGCCGCTGACTGCGCAGGTATAATTTGCCCCTTAAAAAGTATTGTGAACAGACGACATCGTCGTAATCCAACGTTCTTTCTTTCTTTCCTTTTTTCTTCTTTCTACCTTTTTTTTCTTTCTTTCTTTGTATCGGTGTATGTTTGTTTGCGTGCTTGTTTTTGTGTGTGTTCGTATCGAAGCCCTTCACTTCATCTTTGTTTTGTTTTATTTGTCTTTTCTTCTTCTCATTCTCCTCAACAAACCTGCGAGCAGAAGAAATCTCAGCGAAGCTCTGCTGTTCTATTCAGCGAGTTCTGCTGTTCTATTCAGCGAGTTCTGCTGTTCTATTCAGCGAGTTCTGCTGTTCGCTGTTCTTGTAAGGCCATGGTTTGCTGCGTCAGCTGAAGGGAAGTAATTCAGGATATCACACATCTCTTTTGTGTGTCAGAAGTTGCGACCCTTATTTTCTCTCTCTCTCTCTCTCTCGCTCTCGCTCTCTCTCTCTCTCTCTCTCTCTCTCTCTCTCTCTCTCTCTCTCTCTCTCTCTCTCTCTCTCTCTCTCTCTCTCAGAGTATGTACTTCTATGGTACATTTACATAACTGCATCAAAGCATTTTCCGTATCTGTAAAATATTAGTGAGAGTCAACTTTTGTAATTGGCACTTAGTTTGTCGTCTTCAGAAGTTTCATTCCATGATAAAGCATTAGTTTAGTGTGAACACTTTTGTGACGGGGAAAATCTCATTTCGGTCATGTACATATGAACGTGAGTGCTCTTGTGTGTGTGTGTGTCTGTGTCTGTGTCATGACTGTGTGTGTGTGTGTGTGTGTGTCAGTGTGTGTGTGTGTGTGTGTGTGCGCGTGTGCGTGCGTGCGTGCGTGCGTCTGTCTGTCTGTGTGTTTGTACTGTTTGTCTGCCTGCTATCAAGGGCAGTGGTGGTGGCCCGTCTGGTCTCTCTGCCTCGGTGCTGAGAGAAGAAAGATGACCAGTAGGCCTGCTGATCCGATTAAAAACAGACATACTGAGCAGCAATGATGATAGCATTGGCCAAGAGGTATTGTCAAGGGGGAGAAGAGATACGGGTCATGTTACCCCTTTCGGCAAATTACCGTTCCGTAAAAGGAATTATATCCCAGACATTTGCAAATTCGGCAGTGAAAAAGAATGAAATATAGGGAGACGATAAACAAAACCAGCTCGATACAGCATTATAAGCGAATGTGAAAAGCAATTCTGCGTTCTGCGGCAGACACAAAGCAGGCCAGGGTAAGGGAGGGAAGGAATAAGAGAAAAGACCCCGGGATCCCCACGCGCCGTGCGATTGGTGGGTTTTGTTGCGCGGGCCCAGGGGAGGGGCTGGGGACGGCCGGAAAGCTAGCGGCACCGTGCCGGAGACCGTGGCTTTATGACACGTGTATCGATCATACGCTCATTGGGGGATATATGGCGTTGCTTTTTTATCTTCCCGGCTATCGCACCCCGTAGCTGCCCCCCCCCACCTTTCAGTCGAACATATTTCTCCTGTTCCAGTTGTGCCCATTATCGTCCAAACTCCTCGGTCTCTCCGTTCCTCACGTTTACATTCATACACCCAGGGACCTATATTTAATATAGGTCTATGCTACACCCAAGGCCTTGTCCCAAACAAATGAATAAATAAATAAAACATGGCCAATGAGTGTTTTCCGCTTTTCACTTGGAAAATATGAAAGCGGCTATTTTCTTAGCTTTCAAACCTCAACACACATTGCATTGACGCCTGCTCGCTCGCACACACGCACGTGCGCATGTACGCAAGCACATACACACACAAACACACACACGTGCGTGCTCATGTACACAAGCACAAACGCACATACACACACAAACACACACACACACACACACACACACCACACACACACACACACACACTCGACCTCTCTATCTCTCTCTCTCTCATTCTTTCCTTTCCTCCCGCCTCTCCGGCTCTCAGTCTCCTTGCGCCCCCTCACCCCGCCCCCCTCCACCTTCCTCCCTTCACCCTCAGGGCACTTGATGGATCCTTCCCTTGCCTTCGGAAAATTGGAACTTTTTTTCCTTGACCCAGGTTTGGTCCACCCTCCCATTCCACAGACCTGCTCACATCCTCGACATACTCACCTGTCCCTCTTCCCTCAAGGCTTCTTCATTAACCCCCTTGACCCCTGACCGCTGGACTCGCTTTTTCATCACCCTCCACCGGGCCACCCCAGTGCCACCCTCCACTTCAAGTTTTTCTATGTTTTTGTGTTTGTTTTTTGTTTATCTCTGGCCTTCTTTCTGGGCCGAGGATTCCCGGACTTCTGCATGCCTCGACCCATCTCGAACCTTATCTCACCTCCCTTTTTTTTTCGCATTCCTTTTGTGCATATAGTTAGTAGCCTTATTTGTGTATTTTGTCATGTGACGAGTACAGAGTCTCAATCTTTCATAATGCATGTTGTGATCTTATTCTTCTCCAACATTCACTTGGGACCCTTCTTCAAGTACAAATATTCCCAACCAACAAGCTGCTCCTAGTTGCAATAGATCAAGGCAATAAAGTACAATACATTTTTGAATTGGTGTAATAATGCCAAACAGTAGCAACAGAATTCCACAATGTTGAGACCTGCAAATGTTTAACTTTAGCCAAGTGACGAGCCATTATGGTTTTGCTGAGCACTACATGTATATAGTACTAGATGAATACCCGCTTCGCCGGGAAGAAGTCGACCCGAATACCCGGCTTTGCCGGCGCACCGCACGAAGGAAGGGAGATAAACGCGCAAAACACTGGAGAAGAGTAAAAATAGTATAACGGGAATATGGATTGAGCGTTGACGACAGTGACCTTCTAAAAATAGAAACGGGAATATGGATTGACGCCACACGAAGGAAGGGAGATAAACGCTGAAAACACTGGAGAAGATAAGGAAGAGTTACTGGGAATGGATCCAGAGAAAAACCAAAATCGGTTCAGCGCTGCGCGCTGAGAGCACATGTTGAAATATCTCATCGAGCAGGTTGTGTCCGGGGTGTAGCTGAATATGCCCACCAAATTTGAAACAGATCCATCGAGAACCTTGGGCGTGCATCGCACACACACACACACACACACACACACACACACACACACACACACACACACACACACACACACACACACACACACACACACACACACACTGACAGACACAAGTCGTATATATATATAGAAGTTTCAGCGCTAAAGTTTGACTTTGTGAATAGCTGATGTTTGTATCGCAACACCATTCTCTGTTTGCAAATAAAGATGTGCTGACTATATAGACAGTGGTGCATGATGGGATGTCCCAGAAAGTGAACCCGTTTCCTGCCTACCCACCCCATTGTAATGCAGAGAATGTGGAAGTGCCGGAATTGAAGGCCGCAAAAAAACGGAAATATCGTCATGCGGTCATAGGGAAACAGCGAATTTCAGTGCAAAAAACTGAGATAAGTTGTTTGGTGTGATTCCCCTTTTTTTTTTTTTTTTTTTTTTTTTTTTACCTTAGTTGCATGCAAGGCTGCTTCAACCCATCTTTTTTGCCTCTTTCGCCTTTTTTTTTTTTTCTTCTTTTTTTTTTCTTTCCTTTTGGGCGGTGAGCATATCCTTCTTCATTGGTCTTTCTTTTTCAATGAAATTTTAATTTTTTTTTTTTGAATTACAGGTTACATTTCCATTAAATTACTTTTTAATTCAACAACAATCTAACAAGGACAATGGGGATAAACCTTTCGTAGCGCAAGTTCTTGTTGAAATACAATTTCCAATGGAATATGCGATTTAGTTTTCTTAACTTTGCTAATGCACATTTTTGCTATCAATAAAACATGGTTAATTAACGCTGATTCCTGACATTTTTCGATTCCGAATAATACATCTGTAATAGACAATAAGAAAGCCCGACCTGTCAGACTCTTCAACATTTTTTCAATATAAGTCAAAAACCTTCTAAAAAAATGTTCCATGACATCCAAAATATGTGGGCACTCGTTACAGTTTTTTGTTTGACTTAATTTCATTTTATGTAATAAAATATTGGTGGGATATAAATTGTGACAAATTTTCCATTGCAACACACGCAGGCGCACTTCTTTTGTCACCTGTCGTGGCAACAACCACGTCTGTTCGACAAAAACAAAATCTAGTTTTCTTTTCCAAAAATCGATTGCATGAGATTTTTCAATGCTATAATTCCGTTTTTTCTTTAAATATAACTTAATTAACTTGGGTTTGCTTTTAAACACATTCAATTCATCATCAATCATATCTACATTAACTATATGTGCTGGGATGTCGGTGTGATTCCCTTTACCTACACCATGAATGATGAACTGTTATGTCTTCCCTCAGTCCCTACATTTCAAGGTATAGTCCTCCCCGTGGGATAGCATTATCCTTCGTCTCAGACACATACCAACATTCAACAGTCTGGCTGTTTTCTGTGCAGAATGGACATTCTTTATCAATTAACATCTAATATAGGTCTATGATATTCTTTATCAATTAACATCTAATATAGGTCTATGACATTCTTTATCAATTAACATCTAATATAGGTCTATGACATTCTTTATCAATTAACATCTAATATAGGTCTATGACATTCTTTATGAATTAACATCTAATATAGGTCTATGACATTCTTTATCAATTAACATCTAATATAGGTCTATGACATTCTTTATCAATTAACATCTAATATAGGTCTATGACATTCTTTATCAATTAACATCTAATATAGGTCTATGACATTCTTTATCAATTAACATCTAATATAGGTCTATGACATTCTTTATCAATTAACATCTAATATAGGTCTATGACATTCTTTATCAATTAACATCTAATATAGGTCTATGACATTCTTTATCAATTAACATCTAATATAGGTCTATGACATTCTTTATCAATTAACATTGTTTGGCACATCTGTATAATTTGTACAATATTAATTCAACGAGGAAGTTTCAACTCTGCACGGAAAGAAACCTTGTCCAAAGTAAAAGCCTGAAAAGCCCCTTGGTTGTGCACGATGGCTGACTTGACAAACAGTGTAGCTTTACTCTAACTTCACAAATACAAATATACCAGCTGATTTTGACAAGAACGAAGAAGAAGAAGAAAAGCTTTTCACAAATACTGTCGCCACCTCGATATCAAACTAGGAGGGTCAGTTGGTCAATCGATCCCTCTCAGCAGAGTCAACTTCTTCACACACAAAACACAACCCCCACACTAACACCCCCCACCCCCCTCCTCCACCCCCCGCCCCTATCCCCCGGCGGTGCCGTGCGGCCACCACCAGCACGCTGATGCGGCATCTTTTGCGCCGTACGCAGCAACATTCACCGCTCATAATTATTCGCTTACATCCTGCAAACGGCGGCTCGCAAACCTGTACCAATCTTCCTCCACTTGACTTGAGGTCAGTGTTTGTGGAGTATGGACCGTCCAATCCGCCGATAAGTGTATGTGTGTGTGTGGAACTGCAAGCAAATAGCGCCTGTCATTACCGGCTGTGGAGAAAAGTCGAGAACTATTTGCAGTGGAATTGTAAAACTGCGGAATATTGTCAGCACTGACTGTTGCAGCATTGCGGATTTTGCTGGTTGGAAGTTTAGTGTTGATTATCTTCGTTGCCGCGTTTGCTGCACGGTTTTATTAATGCAATTTGCTGTTGAAACAAATATGTTTACTGTCATATGGTTAAGTTCATGACTGGGTAGTGTAGTAGTTAAAACAGAAAATAAAAGCAAGCTTGTTCCGGTTAAAAGCTGTTGGAATTAGCGGCATAGGTCCAAAGTAAGGTAAATAGTTGAGATTCGACGTCGGAGTTGTGATGTGCTGTGAGCGATGTCAGTTCACGTCGTCAGTCTCGTTAGCTTCTGACATGACAGGAAGATTAATCTCTAAACGAGGATAGCAGCTTCGCCGCAGTGCTGACATTATGAACACGTTTAAAGAGAATACGACCACACAAAAAAAGAAATCTTGATGTTTTCATGGTTTTTTTTAATCTATTTCTGTATTTTATGTATGTATTTATATATTTAATTGTATGTCATTGTTTATGCATTCATTGATTTTTTAATTATGAAACATAATTAATTTTTTAATTCTGTTTATCTAATGTCGTATTAGGGCGATATCAAGTTGAAGAGGCAGGTTTTTGTAAAGCCCGTTGATAAATTGACCCCGAAGTCGACTTTGTGAAGTCTTTTCACCGAAAACTCAATGCTAAAGCTTTGTGCGGCCAGTTTGTAAACTTGGCGTAGCAGATTGTGTGTTACCCCCCTCGGGTTAATTAGGCGGAAGAATTTACCCGATGCTCCCCAGCATGTCGTAAGAGGCGACTAACGGATTCTGTTTCTCCTTTTACCTTTGTTAAGTGTTTCTTCTATAGAATATAGTCAATTTTTGTAAAGATTTTAGTCAAGCAGTATGTAAGAAATGTTAAGTCCTTTGTACTGGAAACTTGCATTCTCCCAGTAAGGTAATATATTGTACTACGTTGCAAGCCCCTGGAGCAAATTTTTGATTAGTGCTTTTGTGAACAAGAAACAATTGACAAGTGGCTCTATCCCATCTCCCCCCTTTCCCCGTCGCGATATAACCTTCGTGGTTGAAAACGACGTTAAGCACCAAATAAAGAAAGAAAGAAAGATTGTGTGTTGCGGAAAGCAGGGAGTAGAGTAAGACTAAGTGAAGAGACAGAGGAGTGGAGTTATTGGCTGTAATTGACCACAGGTGGCAGCAAGGCACTAGCAGTGTCATCTTGAACACACGGCCAGTACCGTGTAACTGGCCTTGATACGGAACGATCCAAGGGGGGCAATCTCAGTCATCTGAAAGAGGGAAATCCAAACGCAATCCGCTTTGTTCGATTTTATGGGCTTGGACGATAGAGAAAAATAAGAAAAGAAAAAGCTGGAGTCCAGTCTGGACGAAACTGCTATCAAGAATGCAGAATTGATTTTTTCTGAGTTTTTTTTGCCGTAAGCGCCGTGTCGAGCTAAAACTGAAGTTGCGGCACAATTTCGCTTCTCGCACATCTGATGCTTGTTGACATGCATCAACGAAGGGGCCTCACTCTGGAAGAGTTTCCTGCTCCGATAAACATGGCGCTTACGGCAACAACAAAAAACTCAGAAAAAATCAATTCTGCGTTCTTGATAGCAGTTTCGTCCAGACTGGACTCCAGCTTTTGCTTTTCTTATTTTTCTCTATCGTCCAAGCCCATAAAATCGAACAATGCGGATTGCGTTTGGATTTCCCTCTTTCAGATGACTGAGATTGCCCCCCTTGGATCGTTCCGTATCAAGGCCATGCTAGCAGTGTGTGCGTGATGACGATGTTTTGTTGTCGTGCCAATGGCCAAGTCTAGCGCCAGGCTTACAGTGACCAGGGGAGGGAAGCGCTGTGACCAGATACACCTGAACTCGTGCCAGCCGCACTGGCCCTGCCCGCCACTCACTGTTCCACTGGGACACTGGGCCTGGCTTCAAACCACGATGTTACACTCAACCTCCTCTCTCTCTCTCTCTCTCTCTCTCTCTCTCTCTCTCTCTCTCTCTCTCTCTCTCTCTCTCTCTCTCTCTCTCTCTCTCTCTCTCTCTCTCTCTCTCTCTCTCTCTCTCTCTGCAACGTGTATATAGTCCTGTGAATAGTTTTTCTGTCTTTTTATTTTCATTGTTTTACTTTTATGTTTATCCTTTGTAATTGTTTTACGTTTGTATATATATGTATATACGATTAGAGTAGTCCCTCTGGGCGAGGGCTGGTTGAAAAGAAGCTCGTTTATATTGCTTATGCCACAACCCTCGTAAAATAAAATTTGATTTGATTTGATTTGATCTCTCTCAGACAGGCGCAATAGCCTAGTAGTAGGGACGTCGGCCTTCCATGTGGAGGGTTCGGGGTTCGAAGCCGAGTTGCGCCCACAGAGATATAGAATATTCTATATCTCTGTGGTTGCGCCTGGAGGAAAAAGGGTGGCGATTTTTGTTTTAAATCTCCTAGGTCCATTTATGTGCAGACCTGCTAGTGCCTTACTCCCCCCCCCCCCCCCCCCCCCCATTTCGTGTGTACACGCAAGCACAACTGATTACTAAATAGAAATTGAGAAGATCCTGTGATCCACTGTTTGATGGGTCAAGGATACACGACAATACCCTGCATGTATATCCCAAACACGGTGTATGACTGCGCATGCCAACAATGGCGAGGAAAAAACCCCGGGCACTACACATAAAATCCCACGAGTGTACGTGGGAGTTGCAGGTTCACGAACGCAGGAGCAGAAGAAGACTCAACCTCAAAGTCCGACGTTAGCTGAAAGTGTGGAATGCGTGTCTGTGACTGTCAAGATAGAAAGAGTTTTGGTTCATCCATCGATCCGTGCTTTAACTTTCAGCTGACGTTGGAAGTCGAGGTTCATTGTCGCTGTCTTGATTTGAAAGTGTGAAATTTTCCGTGCAGCACCTGCTATTCACACTGGTGGCCTGACAGTCACGCAACAATAAAGAAACATTCCACCGCATTATACATTTATACCCCAGTGTTTCTGCCAGTGGTGTCCAATTTGTGTGCTAATTATTGGGACGGAGAGTCCGCAGCACTTACAGAACGGCAAGGGATCAGTGATGAAGACTGAGAAGGGTGAATTGCGACAGTCCTTGTGTAGCCACCGGATGGCAAGCATATCTTCAAACCATCTCTTGTTGACCGTCTTTTGACTTGAAAACACCCAGAAAGGAATTGAATCGAAAAGAAGCGTAAAGAGAAGAAAAAATATCACTGGACTCAAGAACTCGCTGTGCGGCGTTGTGCGTGGGGTGTGATTGAACGAAGATCACCAAACTGCACTTTGGCAGCTGTCAATACATTTAAAGTCGCATGCTCATTCGCAAAAACTGGCCGGGAAGCAAAGACAACGTACGTGGGAGCGGTTTACAAGGCAGTGTCGGCGACTCTGACGCGCAGCCAGTTTCAGCTAGCTGTCTCTGGTCATTGTTCTTCCGTGGACGTAAAATATAGCTCCGCGGGCAAGGGATCGAGATTCCGAACAGACGCATGAAGTTGGGTGATATGTCAAACGTAACGCACTATTCGGAACCATTCCTTGCTGTTCTCTGCACTGACAGAAACAGAAAACATTGACGTCTTGAATGTTCCTCGGGGGAAATGTCGCCTTGGTACCGCCGGTGTTACGTCACAGAGTGACCCCCTCCTCTTCTCAGTGCCGGTCACATCTTGCAACTCCTTATTCTTTGTCACTGGGAAACGTGCAAGGTTGTGCTGGAGAGGACGAAACATTTGACAAACTTGCACTGACAATGCGTAGACGTGTGTGAACTGAATAAACTAAATCGATGACTGGAGAGAAGAAGTCAACAGGACAGAGCCACTTTGTGGATGATTCACTGGAACCCTGAGAGTGATTATACTGGATGTCAGCGGAAGTGTTAGAAAACCTGTCTTGAGGAAACAAAAATCAACAAACAAGTTTTTTGCTGGTCGTGTTTGTGTTTTATGTTTGAAATCAGTCAGCGGCCGCTGTGTTGAAGGAAGGGGGTAAACTGCTGTAAGTTACACTGGCTGGAAATTGGAAGTGACGACGAGTTGCAGACACTATTCCTTATCGGATCTGTTCATTGCCAAAGGGTTTAACTAGCCAAGTGCACCATTCCAGGGACTGAGTAATACCATTACTGCTCTGCCAGCAGACATGGACACTGAACAGTCGGTAAGATCAACACCCGACCCTGATCTCTATCTGTCTGTCTGTCTGTCTGTCTGTCTATCTGTCTGTCTGTCTGTCTGTCTCCCTCTCTCTCTCTCTCTTTCTCTCTCTTTCTTTCTCTCTTTCTTTCTCTCTCTTAGTAAACCAGTCTCAATGGCTTGACAAAACTGAATCGCTTGGTATTATTCAACTTATACAAGAGCCCACAAGACCACAAACTCATCACGTGCACTTGGTCGTGTAAACGACCAAAGGTAATGTCAAAAGGTCATACCTATATCACGGATAATGTTTAAAAAAAATTGACATCAAGTCTGCGTTTTTCCTTGACTTAAGTTTGGCAAATTTCCAATTGGTGTCAAATTGTGTTGATCTTGAAGAAGCTGCATTGTTATTTGTCAGAACATTATTATCTGTTGTTGACAGACATGCTCCAATCCGCAGGAAAAGAGTTAAATTTTCGACTGTACCGAACTGGATGACAGGTGAAATTAAAGATGCTATGTTAGTTCGAGATTTTCTAAAAAAAAAATTAAACAGTTTGAACTCTACAAAAAAAAATGCGAAACAAAATTTCTGGATTGGTGAAACTTGCAAAAAAGAAATATTTTCAAAATCTTATAATCGATAAAAATGACATAATTATTATATGTCAAATTTGGCGTGCAATGAATGAACTGACTAGTAAATCACGCAAAGCCCCATCCTGTATTAATCCTAATATAACTGCTGATGATTGTAATAGTTACTTTCTGTCCATGACCGACAATGTTCTTGATTCCTCAGCCAGTTCTGATCAGATTGGCTATAAGGTGCCTGAAGTACTCAGTCAATTTTGTAATGAGAAACTTTTGCCATCTGACTCGTTTGATATACCTGTAATCACGGTCGTTGAAGTTGGTGCACTAATTTCTAAACTAAATAACAAAAAGACAATGGACACAAACAATCTTAATTCACAAATTGTAAAAATGTCACTTCCTTATATTGTAAACAGTTTAACCCATGTATACAATCTCTCTATCAGGAAGAATGTCTTCCCATCAGTGTTTAAAACGGCTAAAGTTATTCCAATACCAAAGTCAAAAGACACCGATAGCCTTGACAACTACAGACCGATATCTATTCTCTCTATACTGTCTAAACCCCTGGAAAAGCATATACACTCCCATCTCCTTAAATATGCTGAAGAAAACAATATTTTTAATCCTTATCAATCAGGTTTTCGTCCTAAACATTCATGTCATACTGCCCTTACCCGGCTCTGTGATACCTGGCTAAAAGCAATAAACAATCGTGATATGGTTGGAGGGGTATTCCTTGATCTCAGGAAAGCATTTGACTTAGTTGATCACGCTATTTTGTTAGACAAATTACTTATTTACCTGCAAAATAGCTCATCTGTGTCCTTTTTTACATCATATCTGTCAGATACGAAACAAGCAGTCTACCTAAACGGTTCATATTCATCACAAGGCACTGTAAAATGTGGAGTCCCACAAGGTTCTATCCTTGGTCCCTTACTGTTTGGACTATACATTAATAATGATTTAATTTACCATTACACCTCAAACAAGAAAATGCTGAATTTAATCTTTTTGCGGATGACTCAACACTTCACAGCAGTAATACAGATATAAATCTCATAAGAAAAGTACTCCAAGAAAGTATAGCAAATATTAATGATTGGTGTAATTGTAACAGAATGGCACTGCATCCTAAGAAAACAAAAAGCATGTTAATAACCACAAGACAAAAACATCAGCGACAGCCTCTGAGCCTTGATCTTATGCATGGTACAGTTAGCATTGCTCAAGGCCATTAACACCGTGTGCTTGGAGTTGTAATTGATGATGAACTTAACTGGCGCTCTCAAATTGATACAGTTTATAAACGAGCGGTAGCGTATAATTCAAAAGCCTCGCTCTACCAGGAGGACGCTCAAACAGGTCTTGGATGTATGAAGGTGTTTCATGGTTGTACATTTTGAACATGAAAACACTAGCATTTAAAAAGAACTGCTGTTGTAGCGGAAGAATGTTCAGTTGAGTGTATTTTTCTTGAGTAGTCATATTGGGATCTCGGTTTAATAACTTTACACCTCTCTTGTGAAGTGTGTTTATTTTCTTTATATGAACATCACTGGCATTGCACCAGACAGTAGATGCATAGCAAATGTGAGAGAGACAGTGTGCGTGGAAAAAAACATGTTGAGGGCATCCATAGAAACAACGCACCAGAGCTTGTTAAGTAAGAAAAGGTTCCTAGATTTTAACTCCAGCTGAGCGTGCATGGAATGGAATACAGTGACACACACACACACACACACACACACACACAGAAAAAGCTGTGGCGGAGGGGGGGAATGAAGCAGAAAAAGCACCCATCAAAAACTAACAACAGTAATTGCTTTATATTAACCCATGAACATGATGGTGGAATAAGGTGTCGGCGCGGAAGCAGTTGGAAGTAGAGAGAGAAAGAAGAGCACGAGGGCCTGGGAAGAAGTTAGCGCCACTCAGGGCAATCAACAGTACGCCATACCTGTAAGTATGCAGGGCCCGGCACGAACATGGCCCTATCGTGTTTATCTCCACACAACTCATAAAACCATCCCCATTATCTTAGCCAGTGGCACTAGTTTCTGGGCGTGTATTAATCTCAAAAACACTAACAGTTAACCCCCCTGGCTCACTTGTAAACAGGCTTCAAAGTCATCGGTGTCGCGTAGAAATCAGTCCACCGGCGGTACTTGAGAATTGGCCTAGAAAACAGGAACTTGGTTAGGTCATGCCAGAAGCCATCGTTAGTGTACTCTCGGAGTCTGAGTTGTTATCTTTAAGACAGACATAAGAGAAGAGAGCAGTCTAATACTGAGGAGGGAGCTAATTTGAGAGAGAGAGAGAGAGAGAGAGATATATATAAAGAGAGAGAGAGAGAGAGAGAGGACGGCTACGCAAGATAATAACAAATCGCGTAAGGCGAAAATACAACATTTTGTCAAGCTCAGTCGAACTCACAGAATGAAACTGAACGCATTGCATTATTTCCGCAAGACCGTACACTCGTACACCGCTCGTGGCAAAGGCAGTGAAATTAACAATCCAGAAAAGCGCGGTAGCAGTTGCGCTGAGGAGGATAGCACGCTTTTCTATATCTCTATTCTTTTTAACTCTCTGAACGTGTTTTTAATCCAAACATATCATATCTATATGTTTTTGGAATAAATCGATTTCGGAAATTTTATTTTAATCATAATTTTTATATTTTTAATTTTCAGAGCTTGTTTTTAATCCAAATATAACATATTTATATGTTTTTGGAATCATAAAATGATGAAGAATACGATAAACGTAATTTTGGGTCGTTTTATAAAAAAATAAATTTAATTATAATTTTCAGATTTTTAATGACCAAAGTCATTAATTATTTTTTAAGCCTCCAAGCTGAAATGCAATACCAAAGTCCGGCCTTCGTCGAAGATTGCATGGCCAAAATGTCAATCAATTTGATTGAAAAATGAGGGTGTGACAGTGCCGCCTCAACTTTTACAAAATGCCGGATATGACGTCATCAGAGACATTTATCGAAAAAATGAAAAAAACATCTGCGGATATCATACCCAGGAACTCTCATGAAAAATGTCATAAAGATCGGTCCCGTAGTTTACTCTGAATCGCTCCACACACACACACACACACACAGACACACACACACACACACACACACACACACACACACACACACACACACACATACACCACGACCCTCGTCTCGATTCTCCCCTCTATGTTAAAACATTTAGTCAAAACTTGACTAAATGTAAAAAAGATTGTCGACGCACAGCCGTTGCGGTTTGTAAAAAGAATACCGCGCACAGTCAAAACTCGGTGGACAGATGTGGCTGCCGGAGCCAGAGACCAAAGGGGAATTAATTAGAGGCGGAAGTAAATTAACAGACAGACAGACAGACAGAGAGACGGGGGAGGTGGAATACACAATCTGCAGGATAAGATGTGATTACGGCAAAAGCACGTCATGATAATTATCTGCATGCAGCTGGTGCAACCATAACCGAGACTCCGGCATTAGTTAAGATACAGGACAGACCTGTGTACTCAAATCTTCATCTTGAAAGAACTTGCAATTATTATGCCTTCACTTTCTGGCAGATATGCGACAGGGAAAAGTTTATTTAACGGAACGTGCAATTGCGGAACATGAATCCCAGAGTTTTGCAACTAACCCCATGACATGTTGAATAAAAGCAGGGGTTTCAAAGCTCTTGCATGATCTTGCATATATATAGCCTCCACGTCCTAACCAACTGTTTGCCACCAGCAGTTATACGAGAGGAGGGGCAAGCAAGTAACTTGGAACATTGGACATTAACGGTCTTTAAAGATGTCCGTGGATAATCTTAACATGTCAACCTGTATCATTAAGATTTGTGTTTGGTTTTGTGAGAACGTACTTGACTCGCACAAGAACTTCTCTGCATGCAGCGAAAGCCAAGAGACAACCCACAAAGTTTAAAACGGGAGTAATTTGAGCCGATCAATAAAAAGTCAGGTCCATCGATCAAGCAAGAACACCACGTCGAGAACCCGACCCAAAGTCCATACTCATTTGATTCCCTGTCTCTGGGGTGTCCTCTATAAACTGGCCAGCGCGACAACCAAACGACTTTGCGGGGAATGGTATCTGGGCGCAGCGCACTAGGGGGAGAATTATCTTTCTCTTTTGTCGCCATCCCAGCATCCCTCGTGGTGCCTTGGTCTGCTCGGGGTTTTCATTTGTCTGTCTGCTGGAACACGCAATCAAGCCACCAGATCACCCGGCCTTCGCCAAAACCCATGCCTTTTTTCTTGGCACTACTACACGTCTTTACCGGACCTTGAGTGTATGGGCACAACGCTTCGGAACTTGGTTTTACCCCGCGAGTTAGTGGTTAGGAGCAGACTTCAGCATCAGACAGGCAAAAAGAAAGGATAATTTACATATAAAAACATTATAGCTGCAAGTCCAATCATGGAGATATTGCCAATTAAACGGGTGAACTTGTAACTTGTCCATTGCTGGCAATGTGGTAAATTTATCTGTTTTGATCTGATTCACAATCTAGAGACTTTTTAATATTCAAATGTTACCTCTCCTGACTCAATGCTTGAAACACACAACAGTATTTAAATTCCTTAAGTCTGATGACGGCTTCAACACGATTTAATTATATAGTCACCATGAACATAGCACAGAGAAGGCACAAAGGCGGCAGTAGGCATGGCTGAATACATCCTTAGGTTGAAGAAGCCGAATTCGTAATTGGACCGGAGGTCTGAGAGAATTTGTTCTCTTTGAGAACTTCAATCATATTTTCTCTTTGTGAACTGAAGTTTAGGTCATTTTGTAAGAAATCTACGTTCTCTTCAACTTTATTTTATTCAAGCTAGAACAACACGTATTTTATTTTTGATTGATATAAAAATTATGTACAACGAAAGTTGAGTCGTATAAGCATTGGTATCCGGTGCCTTTCTCGAAAAGTCATTCATAAAAAACTTCCAACTCACCACAGCAAGCACCCAGGATGTTGTTTTTTGGTCTGTGGCCAAGTGGGAGGGGGGGGGGTGGTCTTATCCCATGTAAACAGCCTGGCCAGTTCTGAGACGGTTTTCCTGTTTTGAGTGTGTCTTCAAGGAACTGTGGTGATACATTTTCCTATATGTTGGTCCTTTAGTTGTGTATCCCTGGAGTCCTTTAACCCTGTCCTTACAACGGCATTGCCTGTTTTACTATATGTTGGTCCTTTAGTTGTGTATCCCTGGAGTCCTTTAACCCTGTCCTTACAACGGCATTGCCTGTTTTAAGCACCCCATGCCGGATGGTGTCCCTCCGTCCGTCTGTCAGTGTGTCAGTCTTTGTGTCTGTCGGTCTGTCTCTGTCTGGCTCTGCCTCTTGGTCTGTCTGTCCTTCCCTCCCTCTAATCCTCCCTCTTATCTCTCCCTCTGTCTGTCTGTCTGTCTGTCTCCCCCTCTCTCTGCCTGTCTCCGTCTGTCTGTCTGTCTGTCCCCCTCTCTCTCTCCTTGTCATCGACGACTTTGCGCAGGCAATGTGGAAGAGAGAGGCATCCGGAGGGGGGGGGGGGGGGAGGGCGAGAGAGCCTGGCAGACAGACAAACAAACAGACAGGCAGAAAAAAGATTGAGATGGGGAAGGAGAAGAGATAGAGAGAGACAGATAGACAGAGACACAGACAGATAGAAACAGACAGACAGAGAGAGGAAATCAGTTTATTCTGTGTGCCTCGGGTATTGGCAAGAATCCAGAGAAACATCGTTATATTAACATTTCAAAGAATTATTTACACAAGCAAAACGAACACTTAAAACATCTGCTAAACAAAAACTCATATCTCCTGGCACAATCTGGAAATGTCCTGTAGACATTAGCAAGACTTCAAAGATTTGTATTAATGCGTTGCTAGAGCTTAGTGCAAAATAAGCGACAGATTTAACCTTGATTGCAAGCTTGCATGTTTGTTTGGTGGGTTTTTTGTGTGTGTTTTTTTATGTCTATAATCTTTAATGCACAAAAATACCCCGTGTTCTAACCCTCCAACCAACCTCCACCCTACCCATTTCCTTTTCCTTATATTATGTCTTTTCTCTGTTCCGACCGTGGATGTTCAGAAAGTTTATTCCAAGCTGGCTGCAGCAGCTAAACGATTATTTCCTCTGATTAAGGCTCTTTATTGCCCAAAATATATCAGTGATTATTTCAGTGATAATCTCACCCATACTTCAACTAAGGCGGACGGCGGGCGAGACTGCTGTTCCAAGCTCTCTCCTTCTCTGTCAGACAGTCTGTCTGTGCGCCTGACTGTATGTCTGTCTGTATCTGTGTCTGTCTGTCTGTCTGTGTCTGTCTGTCTGTCTCTGTCTGTCTGTCTGTCTCTCTCTCTCTTTCTCTCTCTCTCTCTCTCTCTCTCTCTCTCTCTCCCTCTCTCTCTCTCTCCCTCTCTCTCTCCCTCTCTCTCTCCCTCCCTCTCTCTCTCTCTCTCTCTCTCTCTCTCTCTCTCTCTCTCTCTCTCTCTCTCGCTCTCTCTCTCTCTCTCTGTCTCTCTCTCTCTGTCTGTCTCTCTCTCTCTCCCTTTCTCTCTCTCCCTCCCTCTCTCTCTCTCTCTCTCTCTCTCTCTCTCTCTCTCTCTCTCTCTCTCTCTCTCTCTCTCTCTCTCTCTCTCTCTCTCTCTCTCTCTCTCTCTCTCTCTCTCCTTCTTTCTCTCTTTCACCCCTTCTCTCTCTGTCCGTCTCTCTTTTTTACATTTAGTCAAGTTTTGACTAAACGTTTTAACATAGAGGGGGAATCGAGACGAGGGTTGTGGTGTATGTGTGTGTGTGTGTGTGTGTGTGTGTGTGTGTGTGTGTGTGTGTGTGTGTGTGTGTGTGTGTGTGTGTGTGTGTGTGTGTATAGAGCGATTCAGAGTAAACTACTGGACCGATCTTTATGAAATTTTACATAAGAGTTCCTGGGTATGATATCCCCGGACTTTTTTTTTCGTTTTTTTGATAAATGTCTTTGATGACGTCATATCCGGCTTTTTGTAAAAAGTTGAGGCGGCACTGTCACACCCTCATTTTTCAATAAAATTGATTGAAATTTTGGCCAAGCAATCTTCGACGAAGGCCGGATTTTGGTGTTGCATTTCAGCTGGGAGGCTTAAAAATTAATTAATGACTTTGGTCCTTAAAAATCGGAAAATAGTAATTAAAATTTGTTTTGTATAAAATGATCCAAAATTACGTTCATCTTATTCTTCATAATTTTCTGATTCCAAAAACATATAAATATGTTATATTTGGATTAAAAACAAGCTCTGAAAATTAAAAATATAAAAATTATGATTAAATTTAAATTTCCGAAATCGATTTAAAAACAATTTCTTGTTATACCTTGTCGATTCATGATTCCAAAAACATATATATATGATATGTTTGGATTAAAAACACGCTCAGAAAGTTAAAACGAAGAGAGGTACAGAAAAGCGTGCTATGCAGCACAGCGCAACCACTACCGCGCTAAACAGGCTCGTTAATGTCACTGCCTTTAGCACGAGCGGCGGACTACGGTCATTGTGAAAAAAATGCAGTGCGTTCAGTTTCATTCTGTGAGTTCCACAGCTTGACTAAATGTAGTAATTTCGCCTTACGCGACTTGTTCCTCTCTCTCTTTTACTTTGAGGACCCCTCCTCTACGCCAAAATACAGAGTCAGGGCTGTTGGTAACTAAACATTATTAATATTGGTAAGGTAACCATCAACACAGTCCTTTTGCCCCCTAAGGCCTATAACATTAGCAGGCAAATTAAACCATTAACTATTTTTAACCACACCGTACACTACAAAAAAAACCACCTCTTTCTTTAGCTCTCAAGTCATCACAAGTCATGGGAGTAGGGGAAAGGCTCCTAATATGGACCGGCTCCTAATATGGACCACCTCCTGTTCTGACAAACTAACGGCGCTAGAGTGCTCAAAACAATGTTATTCGCTTTATTCACCTCTTTAGATAAGTTGCACATGTCAAAACAGTTGCAGAAACACAAACCTCAAAACCGTTAGGCTTTTTCGCCTTTTTTTCACTTTTGGCAGCGTTCACTCTAAATTTGCCGCCCAAAGACGGACTCGTTTCTGTACACAGCCAAAGCTTTTATCACACAAAAATGGCTAAGGGAAAGTCGCCAATCCTGGAACAGTCGGCCAACTTGGAACACCTCAATATACGATCAACGGGGAACAATTCATGAACAATTGTTTTGCAGAAATGTCTAGTGACATTCCTTGATATTATTCCAGCAAGAAAAATGACTATCGCGGCAAAGCAAAAAAAATGGTACGTTTTTTAAACTTTTCTTCCTTTTTCTTCTTATTTCTACCGTCTACAATTCGTATTATTACTCTTTATCTATATACGTTCACATAAAATGTTGATTGCTGTGATAAACCTTCATAGATTTGCAATAATTTGAACGGAGAAAAAGATTTGAAACGTCACGTGTATCCAACAGAAAAACGTGAAATCCATGCAGGTGCCATGCGGCAATGATGGAACACATAAGAGAGGCAAACATGGAACAGTGTTCCAGCTTTGCCGCATTCTGTTCCATCTTGCCCTCATCAAACACTGCTGTTTATTCACGTATTCAATTCTCTTTTCAGTTTTGTTGTGTTTTTCCTTTCTATAAGTTTTATTGAATGATTGATTGATTTGTTTGACAGTATTATGAGACCCGAACGGCGGTGGTTACCAGAAGAAATGGGCTGCGCTTTGTCGGCAGTGAAAAACGGAGATATGGGTTTCCGCTGCGCATCAAGAGCATAATGGTGTTACTGTCACAACTCTTAAGTCATTTAGAAGGAAAAGAACAAGTTTGCAAAAGAAGAAGTAAAGTTCACAGGAAGACCTTCTACATTTAACACCAGAGATAGAACAAGAACTATTCAATAGCATTCTTGAAGCTGAAATAAATTTACCAACGTCACCCCCATCGTTGTTTTGTACACTGGACATGGAGTTTCTGGTCATTATGATTGCTTGGTTTCAGCAGCAAATGTAAGCCTACCTGCTGCTGATGTCCTGCAACGCACACCCACAAACTCGTCGAAGAGAACATCATGAAAAAAACCACTCTGAAATCATCACATCTTCTCCTTACAAGCAAAAGCTGGAGATTTCACTTGCAAAAAGGCGTGCAAGTCAACAGAAAAGAGGAAAGAATGAAGCTACAAAACCTTCTGCTCAGAGAATTAAGAGGGGAATATCTTCTGATCAGAGGAAAAACAAGTCGCGTAAGGCGAAAATACAATATTTAGTCAAGTAGCTGTCGAACTCACAGAATGAAACTGAACGCAATGCCATTTTTCAGCAAGACCGTATACTCGTAGCATCGTCAGTCCACCGCTCATGGCAAAGGCAGTGAAATTGACAAGAAGAGCGGGGTAGTAGTTGCGCTAAGAAGGATAGCACGCTTTTCTGTACCTCTCTTTGTTTTAACTTTCTGAGCGTGTTTTTAATCCAAACATATCATATCTATATGTTTTTGGAATCAGGAACCGACAAGGAATAAGATGAAAGTGTTTTTAAATTGATTTGGACAATTTAATTTTGATAATAATTTTTATATATTTAATTTTCAGAGCTTGTTTTTAATCCGAATATAACATATTTATATGTTTTTGGAATCAGCAAATGATGGAGAATAAGATAAACGTAAATTTGGATCGTTTTATAAATTTTTATTTTTTTTTACAATTTTCAGATTTTTAATGACCAAAGTCATTAATTAATTTTTAAGCCACCAAGCTGAAATGCAATACCGAAGTCCGGGCTTCGTCGAAGATTACTTGACCAAAATTTCAACCAATTTGGTTGAAAAATGAGGGCGTGACAGTGCCGCCTCAACTTTCACGAAAAGCCGGATATGACGTCATCAAAGACATTTATCAAAAAAATGAAAAAAACGTTCGGGGATTTCGTACCCAGGAACTCTCATGTCAAATTTCATAAAGATCGGTCCAGTAGTTTAGTCTGAATCGCTCTACACACACACACAGACACACACACACACACACGCACACACGCACACACGCACATACACCACGACCCTCGTTTCGATTCCCCCTCGATGTTAAAATATTTAGTCAAAACTTGACTAAATATAAAAAGGAGAACATTCTCGACGATGCGTTCTATCCTGGAGGAAAGCACTTGGTACTGCTTCATGTGTGGCACCAACTCCCCTGAGAACATGATACAGTGCCAGAAGTGCACACAGTGGGCACACGAGGACTGCGCTAACAGCAGCGGACAAAAGGACTTCGAAATCTGTACTCACCAATTTTTGTGTGTCTACAAAATCAGTTCTTAAATCTTAGTTATTTGCTTTGAGACTTTATGCGTAATGATTTTTACATTTAGTCAATTGGGCAGGTAGCCCTTTTATATCTATTTGTCAACAGAAGAGGGGTACAAATGAAGCTGCGAAATTTCGTGGTACTGCTTCATGTGTGGCACCAACTCCCCTGAGAATATGTTATAGTGCTAGAAGTGCACACAGTAATCACACGACGACTGCGCTGACAGTAGGACTAGGAGACAAAGGACATCGGTTCTTTGCCTATTTTTTCCTTTTTTAAGGTTTTGTTTCTCAGTCCTTTTAAGACCTAGCCCTTATTTATCTTTGTGTTTTACACTTACGGCTTAAATTGTTATCCGATTTGTTATTTCCTTGGTAAAAATCAAAATATGATGTTGAAAAAAGACATTTAAATAAAATGGCTTAATCAAAATGTTATGACGTATTTATTTATCTTGTGTGTGTGGCAATGTGTGCTTGTTTGTGTGTGAATGAGAGTGTGTGGGTGTATATGTGTGTGTGAGAGACACAGACAGAGCTGGAAAGAGAGTCAGGGCGTGTTTGTATGTGTTTCGAGTTTGACAACACAGTGTTCCACTTTACACACCCATGCGTCCAACCTGGAACAAATGCAAACATTTTTATTATGATCAGTCTGATGAGTTGCGTGACTTTTATTTTATTTTATGGGGTTCGTTTGTTTACTGATATAGTCTAGTATGTGACAATATAAAGAACGCTTTGCAATATCCATTTTGTTGTCTGGTACGGCTGTTTCTCCTTAACTGTAAGTTGTATCATGTTATTTTGATGTATATGGGGCTTTTTACAGTGATTCGCGAAGGCCGCTTCACTGGTCCATATTGGGCGCCCAGGCTCCTAATATGGACCATTTGTGATTTTTTTCTGTATTTAATTT
The DNA here is from genome assembly GCF_037325665.1 of Littorina saxatilis. Classification (NCBI taxonomy): domain Eukaryota; kingdom Metazoa; phylum Mollusca; class Gastropoda; order Littorinimorpha; family Littorinidae; genus Littorina; species Littorina saxatilis. Next base: position 5,275,220 of record NC_090261.1, on the reverse strand, counting down.
TTGCTGAATGTCTATCAAAGCTATTTCACTCTTATCAGGCCTAACGGTTAAACTAAGAAAGAAGGACTACCAACCACAAAATGAAACTTCTTCGCAAGAAAACAAGCTAGTTATCAGCAATAAACAACAAGTCGCGTAAAGCGAAAATACTACATTTAGTCAAGCTGTGGACCCCCCGCAGGTTAGGGGGAGTCCCATATTGGTTGGGACGATAAAGAATTTACCCGATGCTCCCCAGCATGTCGTAAGAGACGACTAACGGATTGTGTTTCTCCTTTTACCCTTGTTAAGTGTTTCTTGTATAGAATATAGTCAAGTTTTGTAAAGATTTTAGTCAAGCAGTTTGTAAGAAATGTTAAGTCCTTTGTACTGGAAACTTGCATTCTCCCAGTAAGGTAATATATTGTACTACGTTGCAAGCCACTGGAGCAAATTTTTTATTAGTGTTTTTGTGAACAAGAAACAATTGACAAGTGGCTCTATCCCATCTCCCCCCTTCCCCCGTCGCGATATAACCTTCGTGGTTGAAAACGACATTAAACACCAAATAAAGAAAAGTCAAGCTGTGGAACTCACAGAATGAAACTGAACGCACTGCATTGTTTAACCATGACCGTAGTCCGCCGCTCGTGCAAAACGCAGTGAAACTGACGAGCCTGTTTAGCGCGGTAGTGGTTTCGCTGTGCTGAATAGAACGCTTTACTGCACCTCTCTTCGTTTGAACTTTCTGAGCGTGTTTTTAATCCAAACATGTCATATCTATATGTCTTTGGAATCAGGAACCGACAAGGAATAAGATGGAATTGTTTTAAATCGATTTCGGAAATTTAATTTTAATCATAATTTTTATATTTTTAATTGTTAGAGCTTGTTTTTAATCCAAATATAACATATTAAATATGTTTTTGGAATCAGAAAATGATGAAGAATAAGATGAACGTAGTTTTGGATCGTTTTATACAAAAATTATTTTAATTACAATTTTCAGATTTTTAATGACCAAAGTCATCAATTGATTTTTAAGCCTCCAAGCTGAAATGCAATACCAAAGTCCGGCCTTCGTCGAAGATTGCTTGGCCAACATTTCAATCAATTTGATTGAAAAATGAGGGTGTGACAGTGCCGCCTCAACTTTTACAAAAAGC
>NC_090261.1:5251575-5271575 GCF_037325665.1 Littorina saxatilis | reverse complement strand
ACTTTTATAGTGCCTGAAACAGACTCGGGTTCTGTCTGCTCCAAGAGACTTTCCTTCGACGTGAATTATAATGTTTCATTGACATTCTGGATTCAGATGTAAACGCAGGATTTTTCGAGAAAAGTTTACCGTAAAGAAGTGGGGAGGGGGGCGGAATTGTTGCTATTTGATTAACGTCGACTAAAGTATTTTATAGGTACTCGGGATTCTAATGTAAAACCAGGACTAATCGAGTCGAGAACAGTTTAATGGGAAGGAGGGGGGGGGGGGGCGAGGTGGAGTGGGGGCGGAATCATTACTATTGGATTAAAGTCGACTTATGTTGGGTTTTTTTGGTATTGTGGATTCCAATGAAAAAGGATGTTTCGGGAAAAGTTGATTGAGGGGCGGGGGTTAGAGTTGGGGGCTGGAATGGCAGCTGTACTATTTGATTGATGTCGACAGCGACTACAGTATATCACTGGTGTTGTGAAGTCTAATGAAAAAGCAGGATTTTTCGAGAAAATAGCAATGGGAAGGAGGGGGGAGTGGTGGTCGGGTGGAGAGGAGAGGGGCGGAATTGTTACTATTTGATTAACGTAGCACGCCCATGAATAATTCATATTGAGTTCGCCAGCCCTCATGCCGTGCGCAAAGCACCATGGGAGTCGTAGAAGAGCACGGTGATGTATCACGTCTAGATCCACAAGGGGGGGGGGGGGGGGGGGGGTATACTGCAAGCGCTGCCATTATTTAGACCGCCTGAACCTTTTAGACCCAACACATCCAGTACGAACGGATCCAACAAGCTCTGATAAATCCGCATGAACAGGCGTATGTTGGCTTGGGCGTTTGTATCTCTTATGTTATGCATGTTGTTCGCTGTTTGTCTCTGTCTGTCCTGTGTGCGTATTTGTATCCCGCTGCCTGTGGTCGTGTTTGGTCCTTATTGTTGCTTATTTACCTGATATACGGTTCTTGAAACACCCACACTCTCTCTCTCTCTCTCTCTCTCTCTCTCTCTCTCTCTCTCTCTCTCTCTCTCTTTCTCTTTCTTTCTCTCTCTCTCTCTCTCTCTTTCTCTCTCTCTTTCTCTCTCTCTCTCTCTCTCTCTCTCTCTCTTTATACAGTTATTGTATTAAGTTTGATGTGATAATTCTTTGATTATATTGTTTTCTGTTCTTGTTGACCCTATATTAGGGCGAGGGCTGGATGTAAAAAAGCAATATTCTTGCTTATCTATTACCCTCGATAATAAAGATTTTGTCTTGTCTTGTCTTCTCTCTCTCTCTCTCTCTCTCTCTCTCTCTCTCTCTCTCTCTCTCTCTCTCTCTCTCTCTCTCTCTCTCTCTCTCTCTCTCTCTCTCTCTCTCTCTCTCTCTCTCTCTCTCTCTCTCTCTCTCTCTCTCTCTCTCTCTCTTTCCTTTTGCCCTGTCTCCCTTCTTTCAGCGCTGTTCTCTTACATTTATAAGCATGCGCTTGTCACAGTTTCGCTTTCTCTGTTTCCGTGCCTCTTTCTCATTCACAGTCCGTTCCTTGATGACGTCATATTCGGCTTTTTGTACAAGTTGAGGCGGCACTGTCACACCCTCATTTTTCAATCAAATTGATTGAAATTTTGGCCAAGCAATCTTCGACAAAGGCCGGATTTTGGTATTGCATTTCAGCTTGGAGGCTGACAAATTAATTAATGACTTTAGTCATTAAAAATTCGAAAATTGTAATTAAAATTATTTTTTTATAAAACGATCCAAAATTACGTTCATCTTATTCTTCATCATTTTCTGATTAAAAACAAGCTCTGAAAATTAAAAATATAAAAATTATGATCAAAATTAAAATTCCGAAATCGATTTAAAAACAATTTCATCTTATTCCTTGTCGGTTCCTGATTCCAAAAACATATAGATATGATATGTTTGGATTAAAAACACGCTCAGAAAGTTAAAGCGAAGAGAAGTACAGAAACTATGCTTTTCATCTAGATAGTTCCACATTATTTTAGTAATGCTTGTCCGACATCATATTTGTGTTATTTTACTACTACGTAGGGCGCGTAATATAAGCGTTCGCTTGAGTTCGTGTCCCTATTGTTTATCGTTGTATTATTGTATCATGTTTGATTTAATAAAACATTGTTTAAACCAAGTACAGAAAAGCGTGCTATGCAGCACAGCGCAACCACTACCGCGCAAAACAGTCTCATCAATTTCACTGCCTTTTGTACGAGCGGCCGACTACGGTCAATGTGAACAAATGCAGTGCGTTCAGTTTCATTCTGTGAGTTCCACAGCTTGACTAAATGTAGTAATTTCGCCTTACGCGACTTGTTTTCATGTGGTTTTGCTGTCAATGCAGAAAACGTAAGCTCAGTCAACCTCGGATACAGATCTATACTGTGACATTTTATTTGATCGTTCCAATAAGTCTGGCATGTGTATGTCTGTCTGTGATTGATTGTTTGTTTGTTTGTTTGTCTGTCTGTCTGTTTGTGTTTGTCTGTCTGTCTATCTGTCTTGTCTGCGTTTGTTTGTCTATGCCGTCTGTTTTATTTTACATTTAGTCAAGTTTTGACTAAATGTTTTAACATAAAGGGGGAATCGAGACGAGGGTCGTGGTGTATGTGTGTCTGTGTGTGTGTCTCTGTGTATGTGTGTGTGTATAGCGATTCAGAGAAAACTACTGGACCGATCTTCATGAAACTTTACATGAGAGTTCCTGGGAAGGACATCCCCAGACGTTGTTTTCTTTTTTTCGATACATGTCTTTGATGACGTCATATCCGGCTTTTTGTAAAAGTTGAGGCGGCACTGTCACACCCTCATTTTTCAATAAAATTGATTGAAATTTTGGCCATGCAATCTTCGACAAAAGCCTGACTTTAGTATTGCATTTCAACTTGGAGGCTTAGAAATTAATTGATGAGTTTGGTCATATAAAAATCTGAAAATTGTAATTAAAATTATTTTTTTATAAAAAGATTCAAAAACAATTTTATCTTATTTTTCATCATTTTCTGATTCCAAAAACATATACATATGTTATATTCGGATTAAAAACATGCTCTGAACAGCTCCCATGGGGTCGCCTTCACGCGGCGGGAGTGTTTCCACAGAGCTACCCCACCCCTTTACTTCTCTTCTTTTGTCTTATTTCTGCCTTACCAGTCCTTTCACCTATATTTCCTTCCAAGAAAACTCTCCCTACTATTCCCTGCAGTTTTCCAATTCTTTTCTTGTTGTCTTATTTCTATCTGACTGGATCCATCACCTTTATTTCACTTACCAAAAGTCTTCTTTTCCACATCCTTATTTCTCTGCCCCCCCGCATGTCGTAAGAGGCGACTAACGGATTCTGTTTCTCCTTTTACCCTTGTTGAGTGGTTCTTGTATAGAATATAGTCAATGTTTGTAAAGATTTTAGTCAAGCAGTATGTAAGAAATGTTTAGTCCTTTGTACTGGAAACTTGCATTCTCCCAGTAAGGTCATATATTGTACTACGTTGCAAGCCCCTGGAACAATTTTTTGATTAGTGCTTTTGTGAACAAGAAACACTTAACAAGTGGCTCTATCCCATCTCCCCCCTTTCCCCTATCCCATCTCCCCCCTTTCCCTCGTCGCGATATAACCTTCGTGGTTGAAAACGACGTTAAACACCAAATAAAGAAAGAAAGCTCTGAACATTAAACATATGAAAATTATAATTAAAATTAAATTTCCGAAATCGATTTAAAAACAATTTCATCTTATTCCTTGTCGGTGCCTGATTCCAAAATCATATCTAGATATTATATGTTTGAATTAAAAACAAGCTCAGAAAGTTAAAAAGAACAGAGACACAGAAAAGCGTGCTATCCTGCTCAGCGCAACCACAACCGCGCTATTCTGGCTAGTCAATTCCACTGCCTTTGCCAAGAGCGGTGGACTGACGATGCTTCGAGCATATACGGTCTTGGTGAAAAAAAATGCAGTGCGTTCAGTTTCATTATAATGTGAATACGACAGCTTCATTAAATCATAGACCAAATAGCCTGGACCGCCAACTCGTCACGTGACCCTTCGAGGTTACGACGCTCGACTTTCAGGGGCGCTTAGCGTCCGGTTTGAAAGGTCAGCGATTCGAAGACAGTGAAAAGAAAGCACGCTCCAGTTATTTGTGACAATGGGAGGTGACAATGAACTGGATTTTCCAAAACTCCAAACTAAACTTAACAAAACTCATCGAAAAACATGTTCCATATGCACTTTAGCTAAGTTTATTTTAGCATTTTCAGAACTTACCTCGGCAACTTCGTCCATGTTTACAATCGACACCGGATATGACATCCCCCTGATTTCTGAAAGGCCATGTAAGCGTAGGTTCCTAAATGCGAGAGGCCGCTACCTCGTAATAGAGAGAAAGAGCGGAGAGAGAGCTAGTTGGCAGTCCAGGACCATTTATATTTATATGGCTGATAGTAGCATAGTTGTATTTTCGCCTTACGCGACTTGTTTGTGTTTGTGTCAGTCTGGTTGTCTGTCTGTCTCTATTTCTGTTTCTATCTGTGTGTGCGTGATTGTGTGACAGTGTCAGTGTCTGTCATTATAGCCTGTTGGCGCCTCGCTGTATTGCATATCATTACTGGATGACGACTGCTGTGAGAGAGAGTAGCACAAAAGCCAGACTAATCAAGCGCATGAAGAGACCCCGCTGACATTTGCCATCAATCATATTAGAACTGACATTTCTTCCGTGCCGGCCAGGCACAAGTCTCGTGACATTTGACGCTGTCAAAGCAATGTGTGAGTTCAAAACAAAAACAGCCACACGGTGTGCACACTGCACAGGTATTCGAAGCTACCGCGTTGTGTTTGCATATTAGTTACAATTATTTGGGCTTTTTTTTTCACTGCCTGCGTCGTTTCATGCACCTTACTATATATGTGTTTGTGTGTTTGTTTGTTTGTTTGTTTGTTTGTTCTACCTTGTACTTGTTTGCGATTGTCTTACAGCGACAGCCCGCAGTCGTCATCGCCAATAGAATAACAATTTACATGGCATTTGATGGATTATCTCGTGCAATCAATATTATCATATGAAATATAAAAAGAAAGCTAAGCAGCAGAAAGGTATGCATGTGTTTCCGTAATTATGCACAATTTCAATAGATGAAATCGTGGACAGCGATGTCAAAATCCATTGTAAGCCTCCCAATTTTGGTTGTCGTTTATGATTGATAGGCGCACACTCTCTCGGTATCTATGTCTGTCTGTCTGTCTGCCTCTCTTTGTCTGTCTGTCTGTCTGTCTGTCTGTCTGTCTCTGTCTGTCTGTCTCTCTCTTTCTCTCTCTCTCTCTCTCTCTCTCTCTCTCTCTCTCTCTCTCTCTCTCTCTCTCTCTCTCTCTCTCTCTCTCTCTCTCCCCCCCCCCCTGACAAGCGAACTGCCGCAGAAAAAAAGTGTTGCGATCGTTTCAAACGCCTGTTGCTAAAAGTACCTGGTCTGTTGCATGCAAACAATGCCTCGCAGACTGTCCTTTTCCTCTCCCCGACACCCCTCTGTCTTTCCCTTGGTTCCCACTGCCCAATGCAGTGGAATGAGAAAGAGGACTCAGTATCTTGAAGAAAAGAGGAGGGAAATATAATCAAGATGACATTTACAGCGGCAAAAGATCGATGACGAAAAAGGGTATAGCAAAATAAAAAGTGAATTGAATAAAAAGTGTTTGTCCGTGTGAAACCTGCTTCGTGGAATCATGTGCATTTTGGACACTGCTCTTGGAAAAATAGAGAGGTGAAAAGAAAAAGAAGAAAAAGAAGAAGTAGCTAGGTATAAGAAAACGTTTTGAGTTAAAACTTTGTTCATGCGCCTTTACTTTCTGTAGGAAGAATTTTTGAGTTGTTTCCCGATTCTGTCTCCAACCGTCTGTCTGTCTGTCCGTTTGTCTGTCTGTCTGTCTGTCCGCCTCTCTCGTTAAGAACGATCTGATCTTATTGTCAAACGTCTCTGTCATCGGGTTGTTTTGCTTGGGAAAAAAATATCTGATCTTCAGTCTAAGGTACCCGTGCACAATCGGATGTATAGCAAATGCAAGTTCAATCCACAATTTATGGTACACATGAGCTAGCCAGTTCTGTTCACTGTTTACGGTACCCATGAGCTATCGAGTCCCAAATCCAAGTGCTGCTCTTTATGGTACCCATGAGCTATCGAGGACGCACTGATACCGCTCCCTACCAAGAGTACAGGCCCGGGTTGAGTAAAAGAAAATGTATGATGAGTCACACACACACACACAAGCACACACACATACACAAGCACACACACACACACACACGCACATACACACACGCACACGCACATACCCAAGCACACGTACAAGCACACGTACACACACACTGAGACACACACACACACACACACACACACACACACACACACACACACACACACACACACACACACACACACAAACAAACAAACAAACACACGCACCCTCCTGGTCGGTCTGTATGCACATGTATTTGTAATGACACGATGCCAACTGTGCAGAGTTCAGAGAGGCGTTCTCGCTGTTCGATAAGGACGGGGACGGCACCATCACCACCAAGGAACTGGGCACAGTGATGAGGTCGCTGGGACAGAACCCCACGGAGGCCGAGCTGCAGGACATGATCAACGAGGTGGACGCTGACGGTGAGGGGAGCAGTGTATGGCAGTGTGTGTATGGGGTGTGGGGTTGTGTGTGTGTGTGTGTGTGTGTGGTGTGTGTGCGTCTGTACTTGTTTATGTGATGGGGGGTGTTTGTGTGTGTGTGTGTGTGTGTGTGTGTGTGTGTGTGTGTGTGTGTGTGTGTGAGAGAGAGAGAGAGAGAGAGAGAGAGAGAGAGAGAAAAGCCTCTCTCTCCCTATATATATATATGTCTGCCTGCCTGCCTATCTGTATCTGTCTGTCTGTCTGCCCGTCTCTCTCTCTCTCTCTCTCTCTCTGTCTCTTCATCTGTCTCTCTTATTTTTCCTGTCTTTATTTTTGTGTGTTTGTGTCTCACTGTTATGTACTTCTGCCTTTTTAGTATTTGTGTGTCTTTGTAAAGCTCTCTTTCTAAATCTTCTGCAGTGTGTGCGTATGTGTGTGTGTGTGTGTGTGTGTGTGTGTGTGTGTGTGTGTGTGTGTGTGTTTATTTTTTTCTCTTTCTCTGGCCAGTGAAGACAATATACATTAGTTTTAAACTCTAGCTGTTAGAAGCCGGTTTGGTCTAGTGGGTAACTGCTGGACTGGTAAGCTGGAGGTCCCAGGATCCATTCCCGGCCTGGACATCTACATGGAAATAGGTTGCTCAGTGCAGATTATTTTTCCCCATGAGTGTGTGTGTGTGTACCATTCTCATTATCCAAAAACACCAACTTCGGCTGATAAAGTCCAACCTCCCTTTTACGACCTTCCAAAATATGACAACACGATTTTCAAATTTCGTAAATGGGGCTGTTCATTCTAACGACTGTGGTTGCACTCACACACTAAGCACACGCCCTATGTTCTACATGTTTTTAGCCCTGTTGATCTCTGATCACATCCACCTCTCTCTCTCCCTCCCTCCTCCTCTTTCTGCCACCTCTCCCTTGTGTACTTCTTCTATCTACCTTTTGTCTGCCTTTTTAGTGTCTGTGTAAAGCTCTCTTTCCCAATCGTCTGCTGTGTGTGCTTGTGCTTGCGCGTGCACACGCGCGTATATGTGTTTATTATTTTTCTTCCTCTGTAAATCTTCTGCAGTGTGTGTGTGTGTGTGTGTGTGTGTGTGTGTGTGTGTGTGTGTGTGTGTGTTTTTTTTTGTCTCTCTCTCTGTCCAGTGAAGACGATATATATTAGTTTTACACTCTAGCTGTTAGATGCCGGTTTGGTCTAGTGGGTAACTGCTGGACTGGTAATCTGGGGGTCTCAGGTTCGACTCCCGGCTTCGGCGTCTACATGGGAAAAGGTTGTAAAGTGGAGAGCAAAGAGAGAGAGGAGTGCGAGGAGAGGTGGCAGTAGGAGGGGGAGAGAGAAGAGTAGTGGAAAGGAGAAATGGAGAGAGAGAGGTGGATGTGAATTAGGAATGACATATAATAGTAATTATACTGAAAAAAGCAACACTGAGATGTCGTCATTTAAATTTTTTTAATATTTTTTTTTCTCATTTTAGGTTACGTGTGTTATGGAGAGGAGGGCGGGGGATCTGATTTTGACTGCAGACCGTTTGAATGTGTTTCAGTCACGAGTGGTCAGTGTTGCCGCCAGTCGCAGGACTGCAATGACCCTCGGACAGTTCCCCTCAGCCTGTCTTTGGGGCAACTGACCTGGGCCGGCATGCACGAGTCAAGGTCACAGTCTTTAGTCCAGGATAAAATGCATTGTGGTTGAAAACGACGTTAAACACCAAATAAAGAAAGAAAGAAAGATAAAATGCATTGATGGTACAGTTTATCCTGGACTAAAGTCTCTGACCTTGACTCTTGCAAATCGGCCCCGGGGGTCAATGCAGTCCTGTTACTGTCAGCATCACTGGCACCCGAAAATGAAACTGAACCGCCTGGTGTACCACTTTGACCTGCGTTCAGTGTAGCCATTGCCCTAATCTAACCTTGACCCTACACATTTAAATATATTTCTAGGAGGAAAGTAAGTTTATAGAAACTGTATTCCTGGGTCTTACGTCCCCTTGTTTTTCACATTTATTCCTGGGTACTTATTCCAACAAACAAATGATATTGAAAAGGGCTCAAAGCATTTACAACTATGAATTTTGGCAACACAGACTTTATAACTCCTAAATGGTATGATGGTTGCAACGAAAAAACAAATCCACCAATGAAACAGACATACAAAACAAACAAATAAACTAACACACCTAACAAACTAGTCTTGTTACACCACTGCCTATATATCTCAACAAGGTCACAGCAAGGCATGGCGTATAACAACAACATCACTTTACCCTAGCATCTTCGTGTGACCAATTAAATTCATCACCATCAATCAAAGATATCCGCCCTGACATGGCCCTTCCTGGTCGGCTGGGCGTTAAGCAAACAAACAAACCAAAAATCAAAGATATACTCCACGTACACGTAATTGTAAATAAAAAATGTCTGCGTTATCTACAAATCCTTACTTTACTTTTTAACGGAATATTCACTTTTTGGAAACAAAAATAATCAGTTCTTAACCATTTTTTGTTCAACTAATTGAATCAGAAACAGGCACTGAGTATGGAACTGTCGTCAATGGCCGGCTGTCATTTGATGGATTCACGGTTTGAAATCATTTGGCTTTGTGATGCGTTGCAGTTCAAATGATGCATGAACTTATGGCTTATAAGTAAACGTCTGGTCTGAAATGAACACATCAGTATCAATTTGACGAGAAACTATGCCTGGTTTTGATGAATATAATGGTGCCTTGCTATGACCTTAAGTATAGACACGTACATTTGAAATTAGAAATGGCTACTGGATGCACTAAACGCAGGTCAAAGTGGCACTGTATCAAACTTTCTGCAGTACACACACATTATACACACACAGCAAAACATAAATGAATGAAACACAAATTACAGAAACAAATATTCTAGCCTAAACCTGGTCAGAAACAAAGGGAGGTAAGTGCTCTAAACATACACAACAGTGAGAGATATGCGAACCAAATTTGTTACCCCTAACAAGGTCATATAAACTCTACGGGGTCACCGTCGGTGTTATTTTAAAAACACAAAGCCAATAATTTAGGGGGAAAAGCTAAATACAAGCGGTTTTTTTCCACTTGGAGACCTGTCCAAAGTAATTAGAAAATGCACTAAAAGTGCAATTTATGTTTTTGCTCGTTTACTAAGCACTTGTTTAAATAGTGTTATAACTAATTCTTCCTCGAAGTACTTATCCATGCTGTGGACCCAGCAGATGAAACCAATTAGATTCTTGCCTCTCAAGGGCACAACAAGTATATTAAAACATTGTAAACATTGAGTTTTAAATTGGAAACACTGAACCTTCAAACGCGAATATTAAGATTATCCTGATGTGAGCTACTATTACGCTAAACCATACACTCAACTGTGTAGCTTTTGGGCGACTGGAGATTTTTTTTTTTTTTGGGGGGGGGGGGAGCCTTACGAAAAAGTTATGTAGCAAAGACTATTTCATATCTACGAGCAAGAGTATATTTAGAGCACTTGTGTGTATTTGTTTATCAATTGACAATTATCATGGACACTGAACAATTCAAAACAGGGTGTATCAGTACAATTTATGCAATCACAAAGAAACTTCCCAACAACAAAGAATTCGTGAGCAAAAGAAAGACTTTTTTGTATACATAAAACGCAAAGAAGTAATTTGGAGCAAAAGATAAAAGTCAACCAGCCTGACATGTACAAAACTTTGATCAAAAGTGTGAAGTTTCAGTGGCGTTCTGTTTGTTTCCTTTTGTCTTGGTATTGTACCCATAAAATGTGATAAATTTCGAACAAATGTTTTTTGTTTTTTTGTTTTTTTACAAACCATGAGATTTCTTAGGTGTCTGACGGTCACCCCTTTAAACAAATTGCAAATAAAGTAATACTTTTCTTTTGCTGATACACGAGACTTCTCAGTCACTTGACACTTAGTGATAGAAGAACACAAGTAGTTGAATCAAAAACATCCTCAACGTCTAATTTTGTGTCGTACAAAAATGTACATGTATGTCCTTTCTTTTGCTCTGGACTAACCCATGTTCACAAGCAAATCAAATTCATTGTATAATTATCAACACAAACAAACATAATGGACAAGCAATTAAAAAACAATAAGGTTATTTTATTAATGCAAGTTTCCAAGAAAAAATACTGTTGTTGGCATTGTTGTTGTCACATAAATGACCTTTACATTTGATGAAAGTTAACCAAACTTTCTGAATAAAACGGCGGTCATAACAAGTTATATATACATGCCAAGTTCTGAGGACCCAGCCACACAAACGTAGCAGCAAATAAATAGTATTTATGTGACCTTTACGGATGAAAGAGGTCTTTTTTGTACCTTACTGTGATATATGACCTTGATATGTGCATTTGATGAGAGTCAGCTAGACTTTCGCCATTTCGGAGGTCGTCAAGCCTTGAATCTGTAGCTTTAAAAACGTTGTTAAGATTTTCATTTTTGACCCGAATTTGACCCAAATGGGAACTTGAAATTTGACGAGTGCCAGCCTGATTTTCAAAGTTGTAGCTTAAAACTCCAAGAAAACTTTAACGTTAATTTTGTTTGGTCTAAGGGCGGCCTAAAGCTGCTGCATTCTATAATTCTCCTGATTGCTCATATGATAGGGGTCAAACAAAAAACAACGATCATGCAGTATGGACAAATGGGTTTAATACTACCACATATAAAACAAACTACTACTTGATTTGATAGGAACATTAAAAATACCACTCATTGAAACAAAGACCAAATACTCAGGTGACTCCCAATCCTTAACAAGATTTGATTAAGTTCCCCATACCCCCCTCCTACATTTTGTTCTTCTGGTTAATAATTGTGTTGTCCACCATCATGAAAATTTGTGTAACTTAGCATTGTTATTGTCACGTCAAATAAGCATCTGCTTGAGTTCGTGTCCTAGCTGCATTTTTGTCAATTGTTTCATGTCATGTATTTTGAATAAAATTGTGTTTAAACCAACAAGAAAAGCAAGACGTTTGTTAATGGTCAGTAAGGTGTGTATCGAGGGTTTGGGCTTTACAATACGCTTACGGTGTTTGTTGCAAATAGTCATTTTGGAAGATAAATGGTTCCATGTACATACATGAATTTTTGAATAATGGCGACTAAATTTGGACTTCAATTGACGTTACAAGCCTTGGAATTAAAAACTTTAAATCATAGGGAATTGTCCAAGAACATTTTAATTTTGTTACAGTGGCAACCTGGGAGTGACCTTGACATTTGCTTCAACAAAACTACAAAACACTGCATCCTAATCAAACATGAAAATGTAAGTTAGACATCTGATGCACCCATTTTAGAAATAAAGGAGTTTGTTTCTTTGACCAGGTAAGGCGTATACTGAATGACCCTACCTTACTAAAACAATAAATACACAAATAACATATATTGAAAAGAAACAAAAACAGATAACAAAAACAGACACAAAATTCAATTGAATTGTCGCCAATACATGTACTCATACATGTTATACATATATTTTTTTGTAAATGTCAGTGATATAAAACAAAATACGTAGCACTTAGACATCAAGGCTTCATGCCCATCCAATACATTCACACGTTTATTTTCACATGAGAACTCACACATTCAACCGCACATGTGTGTGTGTGTGTGTGTGTGTGTGTGTGTGTGTGTGTGTGTGTGTGTGTGTGTGTGTGCGTGTGTGTGTGTGTGTGTGTGTGTGTTATTGTTGTTGTTTTTGTTAGACAAGCAGACATCAAGCAAAGCACTTTAATTCATAACAAAGCAATTGTGAGACAAGTCTAGATCTGGGTCTCTCCTGGGCGTGACGGTGAAACTGGCCCTTATGAATGTGATGAAGATAGCTGGTCACTTTGCGAAGACTTGGGGAGGAATCTTGCCTTCAGCTTGAGGATGGACGACCATCTGACCCGCCTGGATGTAGCTCCAGCCGTTGTCCTCAAGCCACCTCGAGGGGAAATATAAAGAAAATCAATACATTATTTTTTGTAAAGTGGAAGAGAATAAGCAAGAGCACATCTAACCCAAAATTACAACAGACATCTTTTTAAAAAGGGAACACAGATATGTAATAATAAAACATGCAGCTACCCAAAAATTACATCAAAGGTCTCTCCGCTCTGTATTGCTTTCTGTGTTTTGTCATTTGCTAAATGAGAATATGTTTTTGAAAGCAACAGGCAAATGCAGCAACAATAAATCACAAAGATGAATCAGTTCTCAGTTTCCAGACACAGAGAAGAATAGATTAATGTGACCTGGATTCAAATTATGTAATGGTCAAACTGTCCTGGCTGGGATTTTTTATTTTATTTCAGAAGACATCCTATGTGTCAAAGCTATGGGACATTCGACCGGTCCGAAGTTGTTAGAACCCAAAAGTATGTGAAACTGGCCGAAGACCGAGGCCTGCAAACAACACCGAGTTCTATAGGTCTTCTGAGTTTAAAATGCGTTATATCTAACTTTATCTTAAACCTTCAACAACTGTTCCCTATGTGTGCAGGTAACGGCACTATCGACTTCACGGAGTTCCTGACCATGATGGCGCGGAAGACCAAAGACTGTGACAGCGACGAGGAGCTGCGTGAGGCGTTCAGGGTGTTCGACAAGGACGGCAACGGCTTCATCTCGGCCTCCGAGCTGCGTCACGTGATGACCAACCTGGGCGAGAAGCTGACGGACGAGGAGGTGGACGAGATGATCAGAGAGGCCGACATTGACGGCGATGGACAGGTCAACTACGCGGGTAGGATTTTTGTTGTTGAAGTTTGTATTCATCTATTTATGTGTTTATGTATTACTGAGTGTTGTTCCCTTGCCTCTGTCTTCGGTCCTATACGGATACTTTTTTCTATTTATCTGACGCAGTGTTCTGACCCCAGACCGGTCTAATGTCATATTACTTCGACGCAAGGGATGTCTTTTGACACAACAATTAGGGGGGGGGGGCATATATAAACTTGGGCCAAACCATTATTGCAACAGATTTTGCACCCACCCAAATTAAAGCTTAAAGTTAACTATTAGGATTTAACTGGTCGATTTTAAGGGTACCCTTATTTGAGCGGCGGTCACGTGATCCCTGTTCAAGAAATATTTAATCCAAACGGTGATCCTGATGTCAAGTGAACGGCCTTAACTGGCATGTAAAGTTTTAATTTTACACGGGAATTAATGGTTTAATTTGGGTGCGACATTTGTTGCAATAATTGTTTTAGGTCAGTTAAACTGATAATTCAGAAATCCAATTTAGTAGCAATTATTACAAACTACAATAAAGGGAAAATTTTAGGTCAGATGAGTGTGAGTGGATTAAAAATTGGCTCAACAGTTTGAAAGCTAGAGCTCACTTTTTGCTTACATCTGATATTTCTTTTAAATTATTGATTAATTCATTACTTGAATAAATCAATGTATTTACTTATTTATTATGTTACAGTTAGGTAGGCAGGTAGAGATCGAGTGAATGAGGTTGTTACTTAGTTAGTGAGTCAGTTAGTTATCCATCTATTTCTCTATTCATTTAGCACTGCTGGATGTAGATGCTTTTTCTTCACAAGACAGTGACTGTTGAAGTGCGACTGGTATTATAAAATATATTTACATAATTTATTGTGTCAGGAGTGTGTGCGTGTGTGAAAGCGCGCGTGTGCGTGTGTGTTAAGAAACTGTGCACATGTGATTAATGCTATATCTGGCAGTACTTTGACACATCATATTCTTGTTGTTTTCAGAGTTTGTACGAATGATGACAACGAAATAGCTGCATGCAAGTGGTCGTCTGGTGGATGGATACAAGTGCTGACGTGTCAGGAGATTTGACTGGACCATGCATATGCGAATGTTTCCCCTTTGAGCACGGAAGGATACTATCACTAGTTCTGCTTGCAATTTTTTATCTTGAAAATAGATGTTCTTCTTGTCTTTTATAAAAAAAATTATTTACGTGATTTAATAAAAGTCTGTAAATCAGTGTAAGCCAAAAAACGTCTTCTGTTAAAACATGTTTAATTACCTTCTTACAACGTTACAGAATTGATAAACAATGTTGTTATGCCATGCATACGCTACAGACTTGGTAAAATCAGCATTATCATTCCTCTTTAGATTACCTTGACTACGTCAGCTGACGTCTTGAGTAACTTGCCTCAACGGGCAACAAACCGTTCAATATCAACAACAGAAGAAGACAAAATTAAACCAGCATACAATGTGTGTATGTGTGGTATATTTATTTATACATCAAGCGCACACTATAGTAGTCAGTCCAGGTAAATACAGGAATGCTTTGTATAGAAATATTTTCTAGCAGCGAACTGTTAAGGTTTGTCTTAACTAAGTTCAAATCAAACAGACAAGTTTCGATTTTTTGTGGTTATTGTTTTTGTTTTTTTAAACCGGTGATAAGTAGAAAAGAAAACTTTTCGTGGTGAGAAAGGTACGGTCCATCAGAAACAAATAATGAATGTACTTGCAGAAATTACCTCTACAACAATTCATAATAATAATAATAATAAAAATAATAATAATAATAATAATAATAATAATAATAATAATAATAATAATAATAATGCATGATAATTCTATAGCACATGTATCCAGGGTTTAACCCTGCTCAAAGCGCTGAAAAGAAATGCATAAACAGAGTAATTAGCTCAAAATGACAGAGCACATAAATCTATACGCTTGAGCAGTAGTCAGGTGTAATAAGTATCACGGACATTGCTCCTTACAAATTAGTTGTTGTATCCACAAAGCTTTAATTTCAATCATTTATATCATAGAATAATAAGTACTGTCTTCACAAAAGTTCTTGATGATAATTGTGGTGCAAGTTACTTTTGAACACTTTTTCAGTCCTGGCTTTTTATGTTTTTGTATCTATTGGTATTTTCCACGCACAAAGTGTTCTTGTCTTCGTCTTTCGATATTACCCTCTTTGTAATTGAGTGATCTTTCAATTTACTGGTATTACTTTGGGATGTGGAGTGTTTATGTTTGTATGCATGTGCGCAAAAGTATGTCTGTGGTTGTGCGAGTGAAACTGTATTTATGCATTCAAACTACGAAGTATTATATCATTTACAATACTCAAGACTTTCTTACAATTTGTCTCCGTTTGTGCATTTTTTCAATCAGCTTTACCATCTCATTTCATGTTAGCCTACCCCTTACACTGTCACACAGATCATCTCAAATCTCATGAAGACGTGACCGCTTTTCCCCCTTGAACTTGTAAAGGCTTTAGGATCGTCTTTTATAAGGCCGTGGAACTGATTGAAGTGCCCTTTAATTCACAATGAACTATGGCATAGCAAAATAATTTTGACGAAAAGCGTTGTAATTTTGTAACATTCAAATTGTCTTGTTAAATTACTGACTGCAAACAGGTTTCCAAATAAATTATGATGTATCTTTGGATTCGATCTGCTAAATGATTGTTTGATTGTTTCACCAAGTACTGATGACAAAGTATAGCAAGTAGTTAAAAATGGTACATAAATGATAAAGGCCAAACTTTAATTATTTGTGTAATCTTGTATTCAATAGGGTACTTGGCACATTATTTGTACAAGGTACAATCAGTGACCCCCCGCGGGTTAGGGGGAAGAATTTACCCGATGCTCCCCTGCATGTCGTAAGAGGCGA
The DNA here is from genome assembly GCF_037325665.1 of Littorina saxatilis. Classification (NCBI taxonomy): domain Eukaryota; kingdom Metazoa; phylum Mollusca; class Gastropoda; order Littorinimorpha; family Littorinidae; genus Littorina; species Littorina saxatilis. The sequence goes on along the minus strand of NC_090261.1, from coordinate 5,255,245 downwards.
CTAACGGATTCTGTTTCTCGTTTTACCCTTGTTAAGTGTTTCTTGTATAGAATATGGTCAATTTTTGTAAAGATTTTAGTCAAGCAGTGTGTGAGAGGTGTTGGGTCCTTTGTGCTGGAGGCTTGCATTCTCCCAGTGGGGTGGTGCATTGTGCTGCGTTGCAAGCCCCTGGAGCGGGTTTTTGGTTGGTGCTTTTGTGAACAAGAAACAATTGACAAGTGGCTCAATCCCATCTCCCCCCTTTCCCCGTTGCGATATAACCTTCGTGGTTGAAAACAACGTTAAACACCAAATAAAGAAAGAAAGTACAATCAGTGGCACAGAAACCAGATTTAACACGCTTTTCAAAGAAGTTTTACTAGTGGTTACTTGTTAGGCTTTCTTTCCCAAAGTCTGTGATATGTCAGTGGGCAAACCCGTTTTTTATGTATCGTAATTAACATGCATGCTTAAAGTACTTGAAGAAGGTTTGTTTGTTTGTTGCTTTATTAACAGAAACAATTACGCCTCAATCACTTTAACGCTGCATTGTGGGAATTCGAGACATATTTCCAAAGTTTTAATGTTAAATTTCAATAGTTTTGTGTGTGCAGATTCTGCTTCCCATTTCAAGGAGTAACTTTTTTTTAAATTATTTGTAACTAATGCTTATACAAAAACAAATGGACAGCACTTAAAATGCAACTGGTTACTTAACACGTTCACCTCAGATAGGCCTGTGATTGTGAGAGTCAGTGGATTCTACTTTAGAAATAAACAATTTAGTTTTGCTGTAGGCCACAGTACGAGAACACACGGAGAAATAGACGAGACGTGCTTTTAGCAGTACGCAGACATTATCTTATACTAATGAGAACATATATTTCATGTGCAATATTTTCTTACTATAATTTGGTCAAGCGAGCTAAGGGTTTTTTAATCACTCTTATATTCATGTCCCCATTGTCTTATGCTGTTGTTCAACATCTTTTCATCATCTTATCAACATTGTTCGCCAGTGTTGTGTTGTTCGCAACGCTTTCTTTTGGAGTTCTGAGAAAGAACTCTTTTTGTTATTACGACGATTAAATTTTTCTCTCAAACTATACTGTTTCTTGTATGCTCAATGACTAACTGCACTCTCTCTCTCTCTCTCTCTCTCTCTCTCTCTCTCTCTCCTGTGGTTTTTAAGAGATCATTTAAAACGCCATCTGGTCCCGCTGCTTTCCCTTTTTTTAAGCCACTTAAAGCAGTCCTCACTTCTTCTTCGGTAATATCACTGTTGAGAATGTCGCAGTCAAGTTCGTTTTCTTCTTCAGTGTCAGTATGGTCATGTTCTTGAACATGCCTTCTATCATCATCCTCGTTAAGTACTTTCTTAAAATGATCATACCATGCCTGATTGTCAATAGTTCCTGCGGGTTTACGTTTCCTCCTGAATTTCTTTATCTCCTTCCAAAATGCATGAGAGTCAGAAATATTCAACAGCAGGCTATTCACTCTATTTTGTTTATGACTGTCTTTTTTCTGTTTGAGCACTTTGGAGTATGACTTTCTCTCCGTTAGGTATAACATCTTTAACCTGTCTTTCTCTTGTCCTGTCTTTTCCTTTTTGTACATCCGAAATGCCTTGCGTGTTTGCCTTTTTAATTTTCGGCATTCAGAATCGAACCACTTGTTGTTTTCGGAGATTAAAGGTGAGTCATTTTTAAACACCCTTTCCATTGGTTTAGCAGCGTCTTTCAAAGCACACGTAAACAACTCCACTGACCCCTCTGCGTCCTCTTTGATCATAGCTGTAGCAGCGGCCAGTTTGTTTACAAAGCTTTCAGACTGGATCAAAGTTTTGACCTCTTGCTCTTTTTCTCTGTCCCATATGAGTCTTTTTGTAGGTGGCTGTGTTGCTTCACTGATGGGAGGACGGACATGGGCACAATCGACGCTAAACGTAAACCAGAGGGGCATATGCGATGACTCAACTCTCTCATCTACGGCTAGACGTTTAGAACGTGACGATAATTCATCAGAGACAACAAAGTAATCAATGACGCTCTTTCCATGTACATAAACATATGTAAAGTGTTCTGATAAATCAGGAGTGCAGTTACCGTTTAAAATATGCATACTAAAAGATGTACAAAGGGAAAGTAGCTCCCAACCAAATTGGTTAGCCACCTTGTCCTCTGATGACCTGGTGCAAACGTAGGGATCACATCGCTTATCGGCGCTATCCATTTCATCGACAGGGCACACGTTAGATTGATACTGGCCTGTTCTTGCGTTTAAGTCTCCACAAAGAATGACCTGCAAATCTCCATGTTTTTCAAACATGTCAAGGAGACAACACTCTAACTCATCGATATGGCATTTAGTCTGTTTCGTGTTATAATATGGCGACGTGGTTGGAGGGACATAGGCTGCCATGAAAATAATGTCTCCCTCTGTATTAAGCAATGTTTTGGAAAGTTTTAAGCATAAGATATGATCATATTCAGTCTCAACATGATAGACTAACTTACTTATATCTTTCTTTACGAGAACAACGACGCCCCCTGACCTCCTACCATGACTCGTTAGCTTCCTAGCCGATTTCTGGAAGATTTGAAAATCACTAAAGTGCCGTGATAGGTCGAATGCTTTATCCAAAAATGTCTCTACAAGACAGACAATATCGAACTTCAGGATATAGCCCAGAAAATCAGGATCAGGTCCCCTATCTTTTGACGTTGTCTAACGACCTTTTTAGGACTGGTGACTACCCTTCAGATTGGGCAAAGGCTATCATTCAACCAATATTTAAGAAAGGTGATGATGAGAACCCTGACAATTATAGAGGCGTCTCTTTGTTAAGTTGTGTGAGCAAGTTGTATACCAGTATTATGAATGCCCGTTTGACAGCGTGGGCTGAGGAAAACAACATTCTCTCTGAGTCACAGGCGGGTTTTAGAAAAAATTACTCCACAATTGACCACATGTTCACTCTTTATGCAGCAGTTACCAAGCAGCTTCAACTAAAAAAGAAGTTATATGTTGCTTTTGTGGACTTTCAAAAGGCGTTTGACACCGTTAAAAGGGATGTTTTGTGGAATGTTTTATTAAAGATTGGTGTAAAAGGAAGAATGTTTAACATGCTTAGGTCAATGTACTCATCTGTTCTCTCTTGCGTCCGATGTAACTCTGGCAATACTGATTATTTTGAATGCCTACAAGGCCTGAAGCAGGGCTGTCTAGCGAGCCCAACGCTTTTTTCGTTTCTTATAAACGAACTTGCCTCGGAAATAATATGTAAGGGCAGACACGGAATTCAAATGCTTCCCGGCGAGATCGAACTGTTTCTTTTGATGTTCGCTGACGACATTGCACTGCTATCATCGTCCATAGTGGGTTTGCAAAACCAACTGAACATCTTACATAACGTTTCAAAGCGTCTTGGGTTAAGGCTAAACATGAATAAAACCAATGTCGTTGTTTTTCGAAACGGTGGTCATTTAGCCAAAAGTGAGAAATGGTTCTACGGAAACGCGCAAGTATCAAGTGCTAGCTCTTACAAGTATCTCGGTCTGACATTCACAACCCAAGCCCGTTTGAATCTCTCTTTCAATGACGCAATCACCAGAGCCAAACAAGGTGTCATTGAAATTTTTAAAGTCTTATGGAATATAGGATGCCACGACATGGACATATTTTTCAA
>NC_090261.1:5231575-5249075 GCF_037325665.1 Littorina saxatilis | reverse complement strand
CACATGAACATCACCTTACCACAGACACGACAGTGAAGTGAAGCAAGAGTGACCGAGTTATTTTTTTCTGCTTTGTCAAACTTCTGTCACAGTTTATTTTCTCAAGTTAAAATCCAAGGAAGAAACTGACTGATCTTTAACAACAACAACAACAACAACAACAACAACAACAACACCACAACAACAACAAGCCAAATGATAGTTAATTGTCCTGTACCTTTTCCTCTTCCCACTGCCATTAACATGTCTCCAGAAACAAACTCTAACTACCAGAACCAGCTATTTGCTGCCAAGAACTGCCAGGTAAGAGTACATAATTACATACAAGACAGACTTGACACGAGGGCCCAGTCAGTGGAGAGCTGTGTCATGCTGCGGACTGCCACACAGGTACTGGAAACCACAAACCTATCACGATAATGTTCTTGTAATTCTTATTTCGATGTGTATTTTATAATCGAAAATCGTTGACAGGCTGGTTAGACGTGTCGAAGACAATTATCCGTTTTAATGTATTCATTCAAATGAACAATAAAGTATTGTTATTGTTATTGTTACACACAAAAGGAAGATTGTATCAAAGTATCGCTGCTTTGACATAAGTAGTTCGCAGACAGTCAACTTGGAAGGACATGTATATATGCTTTTGAATGTCATCATTTAGGTTTGGCACGATCCCTTGCCGTCCGCAAAACTGAGAGACTTAAATATAAAAACATCTGTGAGCTTTTCATAATCACAAGTAACACAGTAACTCAAACATCGCCGGCACAATCACTGAAAACGACACACAAGGAGGGCAAAGCAGTTTTCTTTATATCTTTTTAGTTTTAGGAACCTGTGAACACTGACAATTGTGACACGCAGTGGACAGTGGGAAGAACAACTTGACAGTGTCCACGCTTCAATGGCTGACGTAACTGGACATTACCAGTCTCGCATGTCTGTCTGTTAGACACCCGTGCCAACTGACCAGATAGCCATATATTGTCCTGCTGCTGTCTAGCGTTAGGTGGTTTTAATCACCTTTGACTTTTACTAAAATGTAACTCTAACATGTAACAGTCGCTAGACAGTAGAGCCAGGTATGGCTATAAAATCCAACCAGGTGCTGCCCTTCACATCCGACGAGGCCCTGTCCCCCCCCTCCCATACCCAGCCAAGGGTTATGAAATGGCAAGCCACCCGGGTATGAAAATACCGCCCCCACCTCCCCAACCACGCGCAGTATCGCTACTGCAGAGCCCGGTATGGCTTTAAACTACAACCAGGTGCTGCCCTACACACCCAAGGGCTCTAAATGGCAGCCCACCAAAACAATATGTATAATTTTTAAGTATGAATGAAATTGTTGTGTGCTAGCTGTCTATGTGTCCTATGTAGACAGGCCAGTGGTGATGTACTTTGTACAAACCTTTTAACAGAGCTCTGTTCTCTCCATATTGTGTGCTGTCCTTAGCGCGAACGCCTTTTTTTTATATAACCCTTTTAACCAAAGTGGCTTACAACTTTTAAAAATATTGTGATTTTTTAAATAAACTGCTGTTTTATCGTACCTCCCCCCAAAATACGTATGTGGACCCCAAGAAACTCATGAAAAACATGGTGATCGATACATGACACTTATTTTACGAAGTCTTGATTGTAACTTTTAACCATTTATCTCACCCACCACCGTCATCCTCCCGTTTACCAGCCTCCCCCCCCCCCCCCCCCTTTTTACATTTAGTCAAGTTTTACATTTAGTCAAGTTTTGACTAAATGTTTTAACTTAGAGGGGGAATCGAGACGAGGGTCTGTCTGTCTGTCTGTCTGTGCGTGTGTGTGTGTGTGTGTGTGTGTGTGTGTGTGTGTGTGGGTGTGTGTGTGTGTGTGTCTGTCTGTCTGTTTGTCTGTGCGTGTGTGTGTAGAGCGATTCAGACCAAACTACTGGACCGATCTTTATGACATTTGACATGAGAGTTCCTGGGAATGATATCCCCGGAAATGTTTTCTTTTTTTCGATAAATACCTTTGATGACGTCATATCCAGCTTTTTGTAAAAGTTGAGGCGGCACTGTCACACCCTCATTTTTCTATCACATTGATTGAAATTTTGGCCAAGCAATCTTCGACGAAGGCCGGACTTCGGTATTGCATTTCAGCTTGGTGGCTTAAAAATTAATTAATGACTTTGGTCATTAAAAATCTGAAAATTGTAAAAAACCAAAAATGTTTTTAAAACGATCCAAATTTACGTTTATCTTATTCTTCATCCTTTTCTGATTCCAAAAACATATAAATATGTTATATTCGAATTAAAAACAAGCTCTGAAAATTAAAAAATATAAAAATTATTATTAAAATAAAATTTCCGAAATCGATTTAAAAACAATTTTATCTTATTCCTTGTGGGTTCCTGATTCCAAAAACATATAGATGTGATATGTTTGGATTAAAAACACGCTCAGAAAGTTAAAAAGAATAGAGATAAAGAAAAGCGTGCTATCCTTCTCAGCGCAACTACTACCCCGCTCTTCTTGTCAATTTCACTGCCTGTGCATCGAGCGGTGGACTGACGATGCTACGAGTATATAGTACGGTTGCTAGAAGCGCTGACCAACAAGTGTTCAGATATTTTTCTAATTGTCGTTTCTAGATAGTAAAATATGTGCTGAAAACAGTCAGCTATCGCACCATCAAGAAATCGGTTCCCTAGTACCCCTTTAAGGCTCTGGAACCACCCCGGGTGGCAATATCGGGTCGCAACAAAGAGTGTTCCCCATAGCCGGAAAGAGCCTCAACCGTGAAAGATAGAAAGAAAGGTATTGAACAAAAAAGACGCACAACACCAATGTGAACCATTTGTGTTATCATACTTATATTAAAATATTGATGACCATGGAATAAATGGGTTATTTTTAGATTTCTGACAAAAAATCGCGAAAAACATGACAAATTGTCTTTTTTATAGCCTAAACTATGAAAGATTTAAAGACAAGTATTGAACACAAAAGATAGCAATGGATAATGGCAACAACATTTGCTCTCATTGTTGTACAAAATTGTTGATTGTTTTTTAATACTTTTCCGTTTTTGTGGATTTCACAAAGCATACCAATTAAACGGCAGTCCAGGTAACTCGTCCGAATTTTTGCGGCTAAGAGCCTCAACATTTGAAGATAGAAAGACTATCATTGAACAAAAACTATGGTAAACACTAATGTTAATAACTTTTGATCTCACACTGATATTGAAATATTGATGACCATGCAATTAATGGGCTATTTTCAGATTTATGGGTACAAAATCGCCCAAAACATGACAAATTGTCTTTTTTCTAGCCTAAAGTATGAAAGATTTAAAGACAAGTATTGAATATAAAAGATTGAACGGGATAATAGCAACAACATTTGCACTCATTGTTGTACAAAATTGTTGATTGTTCTTGAATATTTTCCGTTTTTGTGGATTTCACAAAGCGTACCGATTAATCGGCAACCCATGTCAATCATCCGAATTATTTCATGCTGCGCCAAAACGATTGAAAATGGATGGAATATTAGTGTTTGAAGACAAAAGGCGCACATTGTCATGTTAAGCATATCTTGTTACACCGTATACACATCAAAATCGTGATAGCTCTTGGTTTGAATGTTACAATGTTTGATTTTGTGCAAGTTACACACATTGATACTGACAAAATGAAATGATATTCCAGGACAATATATCCAGCGCGCTCTTTGGGTCCCCAAAACACTGTACATGGTGAGTCCCATTGTGGTGCCAAAGTAGAAAATAATTATATTCACTTTAGCGATAATCCGCAGTAGACGACATCAAATGACACAGACTGTAATGATAACTCAAAACTCGTCATCGCTTTCAGCAAACGCGTCAAAGTCAACCTCCACATCTTCTTCCTAGTCTTCCTCGTCATCCTCTTCTCCACAACCACCATCTGCCAGAAGATCGATCAGCGACACAGGTAGGATGGGCTTGAGGCACCACACGGGTTCCAGGACACGGTCTGCATTTTTCGTCCATCCCTGCCCCTGGTCGTAGGGTTTGGGCCTCTCCAGAATGCCTTCATGAGCACGCTTGTACAGGGCAACGCGGTGGTTTACTCGCTGAATGTGCGGCATCAGAGCAGATTGGCAGGGAGGCATGCGGGCTAGATCGACCTTACACTTGGACGTGAGTTTCTCGTTGTCTCCCACCATCTTGCGGAGTAGCTTTTCACGAACGACTGTAATTGTACATCAGGCACGTAAACTCTTCCAACTGCTTCACCACCCGAAGTTTGACATCCCAGTCGTCACCAAACTGCCTGAATGCCGTGTGAAACTTGGGGTTCTTCTCCAGTTTCTTAAGGGGCCCCACCTTCCCCTTTCCTTTGAATGCACTGGTGCAGTCCTCTCCGCTGTACACATAGAACCCAAGAAGAGTGGCACAGTAGTCATGCCCCAGGGACTCTGCAAGCTCAGAGAGGTTGATCAGTGGCCGATGTTTTCCTGATCCCGTATCCAGGTATACAGTCAACTTGATGGCTTCAGCGTGGTAGAGAAGAATGACAAAGATGTCCGTGTCCGGGGTTCTGACCACAGCGTTCTTGTATCCCAGCGCTGGTGCATGATGGAGGTACAGCACCACCCATCATGAGTTTGTCCAAGTCCAATGGTTCGTCTAGTTCCTGTGACTTGACGAGAAGCAGAAACGCGAGGTCGCTTTGCACCTGGTACTGGAGGGCCTTTCCTTGTGAGGATGTGAGCGTGACCTTCTTGCTGCAAGCCTCCATTGTCTTCAGTTTCTGCCAGCAGCCTCTTTATAGGGTCAAAGAAGCTTCCTGGCTGTCCACTTTGAAGGCGGGTGATGAAGTCAGTTTTGGCGACCATGCCTTTAGCTGCCGCCTGAAGCAAGTCCTGTTCGACGTCCATGCGGACAGGGGCACCAGACGCCAAGAAGTAGAGCCTGTCTTTGTCTGAGATGGAAAACGGGTTCGTGAAGTTCTTGACAGCAGTGATGACTCTCTGAACAGCCTCCTCGCTTTTCTTGATTTCGGCCTTCTCCAGTTCGCGATGTCTCCCCACCTTTGGACAGTCTGGATCGTCGAGGAGGTTCACCATCTCCAAGATCTTTTCATAGACTGGGATGTCAAACTTCGGGTGGTGAAGCAGTTGGAAGAGTTTACGTGCCTGATGTACAATTACAGTCGTGAGAAATCAGTTGATGTCGTTCGTGGAAAGCTACTCCGCAAGATGGTGGAAGACAACGAGAAACTCACGTCCAAGTGTAAGGTCGATCTAGCCCGCATGCCTCCCTGCCAATCTGCTCTGATGCCGCACATTCAGCGAGTAAACCACCGCGTTGCCCTGTACAAGCGTGCTCATGAAGGTATTCTGGAGAGGCCCAAACCCTACGACCAGGGGCAGGGATGGACGAAAAATGCAGACCGTGTCCTGGAACCCGTGTGGTGCCTCAAGCCCATCCTACCTGTGTCGCTGATCGATCTTCTGGCAGATGGTGGTTGTGGAGAAGAGGATGACGAGGAAGACGAGGAAGAAGATGAGGAGGTTGACTTTGACGCGTTTGCTGAAAGCGATGACGAGTTTTGAGTTATCATTACAGTCTGTGTCATTTGATGTCGTCTACTGCGGACTATCGCTAAAGTGAATATAATTATTTTCTACTTTGGCACCACAATGGGACTCACCATGTACAGTGTTTTGGGGACCCAAAGAGCGCGCTGGATATATTGTCCTGGAATATCATTTCATTTTGTCAGTATCAATGTGTGTAACTTGCACAAAATCAAACATTGTAACATTCAAACCAAGAGCTATCACGATTTTGATGTGTATACGGTGTAACAAGATATGCTTAACATGACAATGTGCGCCTTTTGTCTTCAAACACTAATATTCCATCCATTTTCAATCGTTTTGGCGCAGCATGAAATAATTCGGATGATTGACACGGGTTGCCGATTAATCGGTACGCTTTGTGAAATCCACAAAAACAGAAAATATTCAAGAACAATCAACAATTTTGTACAACAATGAGTGCAAATGTTGTTGCTATTATCCCGTTCAATCTTTTATATTCAATACTTGTTTTTAAATCTTTCATACTTTAGGCTAGAAAAAAGACAATTTGTCATGTTTTGGGCGATTTTGTACCCACAAATCTGAAAATAGCCCATTAATTGCATGGTCATCAATATTTCAATATCAGTGTGAGATCAAAAGTTATTAACATTAGTGTTTACCATAGTTTTTGTTCAATGATAGTCTTTCTATCTTCAAATGTTGAGGCTCTTAGCCGCAAAAATTCGGACGAGTTACCTGGACTGCCGTTTAATTGGTATGCTTTGTGAAATCCACAAAAACGGAAAAGTATTAAAAAACAATCAACAATTTTGTACAACAATGAGAGCAAATGTTGTTGCCATTATCCATTGCTATCTTTTGTGTTCAATACTTGTCTTTAAATCTTTCATAGTTTAGGCTATAAAAAAGACAATTTGTCATGTTTTTCGCGATTTTTTGTCAGAAATCTAAAAATAACCCATTTATTCCATGGTCATCAATATTTTAATATAAGTATGATAACACAAATGGTTCACATTGGTGTTGTGCGTCTTTTTTGTTCAATACCTTTCTTTCTATCTTTCACGGTTGAGGCTCTTTCCGGCTATGGGGAACACTCTTTGTTGCGACCCGATATTGCCACCCGGGGTGGTTCCAGAGCCTTAAAGGGGTACTAGGGAACCGATTTCTTGATGGTGCGATAGCTGACCGTTTTCAGCACATATTTTACTATCTAGAAACGACAATTAGAAAAATATCTGAACACTTGTTGGTCAGCGCTTCTAGCCACTAAACTAATACGGTCTTGCTGTAAAAATGCAGTGAGTTCAGTTTCATTCTGTGAGTTCGACAGCTTGACTAAATGTTGTAATTTCGCCTTACGCGACTTGTTTTTTTTTCATCGTATAAAATTTCATGTCCAATATAGGCATTTAGTCCTCGCGGACAATAAGCCCCTTAATTTTTGTTCGCGTTAGGGAATTTGCGGCTGTTACCTAAGATGTGTGTGAGAGAACGTCTGTCTCTGTCTGTCTCTCTCTGTCTCTGTCTCTCTGTCTCTGTCTCTCTCTGTCTCTCTCTGTCTCTCTCTGTCTCTCTCTGTCTCTCTCTCTCTCTCTCTCTCTCTCTCTCTCTCATATGTGAGTGCGTACGAAAAGAGCTTTTAATTGTAAAGTTACTAAATTCGAGACCAGGCATATATATATATACTAGATGATTACCCGCTTCGCCGGGTACCGGCTTCGCCGGGAAGAAGTAGAGCCGAATACCAGGCTGTGCCTGGGACGCCGGCTTCGCCGGCGCACGAAGGAAAGGAGATAAACGCGCAAAACACTGGAGACCTTCTAAAAATAGTAACGTGCAGTGACCTTCTAAAAATAGTAACGTAGTAACGGGAATATGGATTGACGCCACACGGAGAAAGGGAGATAATCGCGGCTGAAAACACTGGAGAAGATAAGGAAGAGTTACTGGTAGTGGATCCCGACAACAACAACAAAATAAAACAAAAATCGGTTCAGCGCGCACAGCGCTGCGCGCTGAGAGCACGTGTTGAAATATCTCATCGATGAGGTTGTGTCCGGGGTGTAGCTGAATACGGTGTCCAAATTTGAAAAAGATCCACCGAGAACTTTGGCCGTGCATCGCGAACAGACAGACAGACAGACAGACACTAGTCGTATATATATATAGATTATGTACACATTTGCTGTAATCATCGATCATTTAGGAGATATGTATGACCACATAATGCTGATTGACAGCAGTCCCCGATGGCCATAGTCATTCTCTCCTACGGGATAGCTGGGGGGGGGGGGGGGGGGATATCAGACGGGAGATCTGAACCACAATCAACGATCGGCACGCCATGGCAGTCACTCAGGTGGCGATCGAGTTTACACCTGTAAGATAAAGGTAAAGGCTGGCGACAGTGTGGGTGGTGACAGTAGGTGGTAAAGAGGGCAGGGGTAGGGGTGGGGGGGTGCTATAATCGGGTGGAAGGGGGGTTCATTGCCGGAGAATTGTGACGCGAGAGGGTTCGTCGCATTGCGACAAAACAGGCCGGATAAGTAAGGGGTTGTGAGTGGGGTGAGGGTGGAGGGTACTGTCACTGTAACCGTGTGTCTGTGTTCGTGTGTTCACACACACACACACACATACACACACACACACACACACACACACACACATACACACACACACACACACACACACACACACACACAGTCAGACATGGACACGTTAATAATAAAATAAGAGAGTTGGGGAGAGTAATGGCATACCACCTGTATGTACACGACACACTACACAACCTACCCACCCCATGCCACCCCTAGTAGTGCCGCATTGCAGGGTATTTGCGGGTAAGTGAGCAAGAGCGATAAGCCTCAGTTTTCTTACCGGACCCCAGGCGGGGCAATAGTGACGAACGCACAAACCGATCGAGCGAAACCAACAAAGTGCTCCTCTCCCTGTCGCGTTTCGTTGGCCCCTGAATCAGTGAAGCGAATCCGCAACGCGCAACGAAGCTGGCAAGTTTGACGGGGCAGTAGTGTAGTGAGCGGCCAGTAACATTGTTAGGGCGTACCGCAGTCTGGCACTTGTCGCACAGTCCGTGACGGGAACAATTTCACCGTGACTTGGACAGAGAGTGGTTGTGGTCAGTCAGTTAGTCGCGCTTTTACCTGTGGACGGGTGGTTCTCTTTTCGTTCCTTGTCTACGTCTCTCTACACAACACCATGGTCAGTACATATTTGTTTTTTGCTTTGTTTTATTTTGATGTTCATAATTGTAAACATTCATTCTTTTTTTTAAAGAACGAGAAAGGGAAACACAGGGAAAGAGAAATACATTGTATGTTGGGGGGGGGGGGAGGGGGGTGTGTGGGTCTGTGCGTTTGGGCCTGTGCGGTGAGTCTGTGTATGTATGTCTGTGTGTGCGAGAGAGAGAGAGAGAGAGAGAGAGAGAGAGAGAGAGAGAGAGAGAGAGACAGAGAGAGAGAGAGACACAGAGAGACAGACAGACAGACAGACAGACAGGAACGGACAGGTGTAACTTTAACGTTCTTCCAAAATGACTTCTACACACTGCGCGAACGTCTGTTATCAAATAGTGTTTCTACGCATCAAGCCTGTCAAGTTAGGCCTACGTAAAAAGCTATTTTTGTGCATGTCTGTGCTTAGATCCTATTTGACGGTGGGGCTCTTCATTGTTCTACCCGTCACTTACCCGCCAACATAAACTGTGTCAAGTACGTCACCACAGTACTGCTAGGTCTCAACCCACCCCTCCTGCCATCTCCTTTCCCTCTTCGGGTATAGGCCTACAGCTACGTATACCCCGTTTTACCCAGATTGGATCTTTCTTTGTTGTCTCTTTCTTCACGATAGGAAGATGTATGCTTTAAGACTTTTGTATGTTTTCACCTTATCATGTACAAAAAGTATATACTTGTCGACAGTTTTCAACTTGACCCACTGAATGAATCGTCAGTCAAGTACTAGTGGATAGATAACCGGTTACGCGAGAACAGGAACTAAAATAGGCCTAGAATAAACCCCCCCAAATGCTTTATTGTGCGGTGTATATTCCTATGCGGCCCTTTCCTTGTTCACGTCATTCAAATCAGGCAACAACATCACTGGTTTGTTTGTCAGTACATCTTTGAGTGACTGGAAAGCTGCCTGCATCTCTTGTGTCCAGACGAGCTTATCTGGATGCCCTTTCTTTGTGGCATCTGTTAAAGGTGTGCCGATCCTAGTTCCTAGTTTTCAACTTTTTTACATTTTATTTTATTTCTTTTACCTTTTCAATTTCTTTTCACTTCGCGTTTCCATCATACACCTAATCCTAAATCTGAGCTTCGCTTTGTGAACAACAAAGATCTAGGTCTCTTTTTTAGCTTTCGAAAATTCTTAATCCCAAAGACTTCTTTTTTTTATATAAAAGGGCACTGGCTCTCTGACATAATGATCATGTGTATTTTCAAATGAGCATGCCATAATAGTGAGTATCACGATTTGGACGTTCTGACAGTGCCACGTTGGGACCTCAATATCCTTGATTTACAGCCGTCACCCACACACTCCAACCCCAAAGCCTCGCAAATCGCACTTCGTACACTGTAAAGATAGAAACTGAGAAGGAAAAAACTCAGTTGATAGTCGACATACTCTACTGTATCCAAGCCGAGGATATGGCGCGAGAGGTTTTAGGAGAAAGAAAGGGAGAATAAAATGTTCCGAAATGATCATTTTTTTACGTAAAACACTGAAACAAACGTCGTACGTCCGACAAGCGGTGACCAGTCAACAAAGACCAATGTCCTTACCGGACATATAGACGACTCGCGAGTCTCAGTTTGCGTGCAATGTAGGTATGCCGTAATTGACAAGTGGCGTCCCACTTGACTGCTTTTATTGCATTGTTCCCTTGTGTGGGCATGCTTGGGTTTTGTTTGCAAAGATCCCAGGCAAACACGACAAGCGCGATAACTGCGGCAGTACAGACATCCGGGGCTTTCTCGACAAGAATAGACAATCACCAACGACGACAACAATAATTAACAGCGACTGCTGCTACAAACAAACAAAAAAGAACCAATCAACCGAACCCATTCCTCCTAATCTCCTCGTTCTGCATCCATGCCCCTTCCTCCCCCCCCCCCCCCCCCCCCCAGGTCCGGCCCTCAAATGAGCGTGATTTATGCACAACCAATCTCCCACCACTGTCAACAGCAAAAAACTAAATTGAACACCTGTGTAATGTGCTTGTGTATTCATGCGTGTGTGTGTGTATGTGTGTATGCGTGTGTGTGTGTGTGTGTGTGTGTGTGTGTGTGTGTGTGTGTGTGTGTGTGTGTGTGTGTGTGTGTGTGTGTGTGTGTGTATACATGTAAACTACCCCGCCCCCATCCCCACCCGCAATTATGATCTACAACATAAACATTTAATGAAATACGTATGAATTCTTTTTCAGGCTGCCAATCTCACAGAAGAACAGATTGCTGGTAAGTTTGTTTTCCATTGTCACATTTTTGACGTCCAGGCCATTTTTTACCTATTCTATTTTTCAAAGACACCTCAACACATATAGGCATGCACTGTATTTCACGATGTGTCAAACAAAAAGAAAACTAATTCCATTTATTTGCATCACAAGTGTTCAAGTTAGCCGTCACAAACAATAGTCACTAAAAATAAAAAAAATAAAAATCGAAAGTTGATATTAAACCTTCCTTCGTTTTACAGAATGTTATGAACTCAATCAGTCACTTTTGAAGGCAGCTCTACTTTCAAGGTTGACACAAAACAACACACAACAACAGCAAAAAGAGCAAACTTTCTTTATTTTTTTATTTGGTGTTTAACGTCGTTTTCAACCACGAAGGTTACAAGAGCAAACGCTCATGCACATGTATACACAAGCATAATATTTCAATCCCATCCACAAACACAAGCTTGGAGTGTCAAGACCTCCTCAGCAAGCTGTCCAAACATCCACATTATTTGTTCATGCTGTCCTTGCCCCAAGCTGACTTCGCGAAGACTTTTTACCACACATGTACTGCAGTACCAAAGCTTAGTGCACCACACATGTACTGTAGTACCAAAGCTTAGTGCACCACACATGTACTGTAGTACCAAAGCTTAGTGCACCACACATGTACTGTAGTACCAAAGCTTAGTGCAGCACACATGTACTGTAGTACCAAAGCTTAGTGCAGCACACATGTACTGTAGTACCAAAGCTTAGTGCAGCACACATGTACTGTAGTACCAAAGCTTAGTGCACCACACATGAAAATGAAAAATGAAATGAAATGTACTGTAGTACCAAAGCTTAGTGCAGCACACATGTACTGTAGTACCAAAGCTTAGTGCAGCACACATGTACTGTAGTACCAAAGCTTAGTGCAGCACACATGTACTGTAGTACCAAAGCTTAGTGCACCACACATGTACTGTAGTACCAAAGCTTAGTGCAGCACACATGTACTGTAGTACCAAAGCTTAGTGCACCACACATGTACTGTAGTACCAAAGCTTAGTGCAGCGAGCTTCGTGAAGGAGACTTTGCCCAATTCATTTCAGGCTTTATACTTTCTGTAGATAACTCAAAATGTGTATCACCTTATTCATCCATCTATATATATATATACGACTAGTGTCTGTCTGTCTGTCTGTCTGTTCGCGATGCACGGCCAAAGTTCTCGGTGGATCTTATTCAAATTTGGACACCACCGTATTCAGCTACACCCCGGACACAACCTCATCGATGAGATATTTCAACACGTGCTCTCAGCGCGCAGCGCTGTGCGCGCTGAACCGATATTTTTTTTGTTTTTTTTGTTTTTTGGTCGGGATCCACTACCAGTAACTGATCTTCCTTATCTTCTCCAGTGTTTTCAGCCGCGATTATCTCCCTTCCTCCGTGTGGCGTCAATCCATATTCCCGTTACTACGTTACTATTTTTAGAAGGTCACTGCACGTTACTATTTTTAGAAGGTCTCCAGTGTTTTGCGCGTTTATCTCCTTTCCTTCGTGCGCCGGCAAAGCCGGCGTACACCCGGCAAAGCCGGATCCCAGGCGCAGCCTGGTATTCGGCTCCACTTCTTCCCGGCGAAGCCGGTACCCGGCGAAGCGGGTAATCATCTAGTATTTTATATACTTTGTGTGCAGAGTTCAGAGAGGCGTTCTCGCTGTTTGACAAAGATGGCGACGGCACCATCACCACCAAGGAACTGGGCACAGTGATGAGGTCGCTGGGACAGAACCCCACGGAGGCCGAGCTGCAGGACATGATCAACGAGGTGGACGCTGATGGTGAGTTGTCCATAATTTTATTTGGTTTTGTTAACCTTTCTCTGCCTTAGTATTTTCAACATGAAGGCATTGTTTGCTCAAACGGGTTTTTTATTTTAAAGCAACTACAATGAACCATAAAGCTGTCGGGTAGGGACAACAAAAACCTTGTCTATGACTGCGGACTTCCAGGACTGATTTCAAGAAGGTATAGTTTTTCAAGTACATGATCCCATAAGCAGGGTTAGCTAGTCAGTCAGTGAGTCAGTCAATTAATCCGTCAGTCAGTCAGTCAGTCAGCCAAACAGTCCAGTCAGTCAGTCAGTCAATCAGTCAGTCAGCCAAACAGTCAGTCAGTCAATCAGTCAATCAGTCAGTCAGCCAAACAGTCAGTCAGTCAGTCAGTCAGTTACTTAGTAAGTTGATCAGCAAGTTATATTGTTTGTTCATTCGTTCGTTCGTTTGTTCGTTGGAGGTGATCGCAGAAAATAGGCATCAAAATACGAAAGATAAAACTTTGAAATAAGACAAGTGTGTCCATGCAGGCAAGACAGCCGGTGGCAGACAGGAAACAGATGACGGAATCCTGCTCGCGAGACAGCCGGTGGCAGACAGGAAACAGATGACGGAATCCTGCTCGCGAGACAGCCGGTGGCAGACAGGAAACAGATGACGGAATCCTGCTCGCGAGACAGCCGGTGGCAGACAGGAAACAGATGACGGAATCCTGCTCGCGAGACAGCCGGTGGCAGACAGGAAACAGATGACGGAATCCTGCTCGCGAGACAGCCGGTGGCAGACAGGAAACAGATGACGGAATCCTGCTCGCGAGACAGCCGGTGGCAGACAGGAAACAGATGACGGAATCCTGCTCGCGAGACAAAGAAGAAACCAGAAGCAAATTAAATTCACCTGCAACTTTGCCTGATAATCTACTTCCTCTCTAACACAGGCAACGGCACAATCGACTTCCCCGAGTTCCTGACGATGATGGCCAAGAAGATGAAGGAGACGGACAGCGACGAGGAGCTGCGTGAGGCGTTCAGGGTGTTCGACAAGGACGGCAACGGCTTCATCTCGGCCTCCGAGCTGCGTCACGTGATGACCAACCTGGGCGAGAAGCTGACGGACGAGGAGGTGGACGAGATGATCCGCGAGGCTGACATTGACGGCGATGGACAGGTCAACTACGAAGGTCAGTCACTGACAGCTAGCTTTTTCAAGTTGTCCGTAGGGGAAGGGCTCCTAATATGGACCGGCTCCTAATATGGACCACCTTCTGTTCTGACAAACTAACGGCGCTAGAGCGCTCAAAAAAGTTTTATTCGCTGTATTCACCCTCTCTGGATAACTTGCACATGTCAAAACAGTTGCAAAAAGAGAAATCTCAAAACCGTTAGGCTTTTTCTCTTTTTATATTTAGTCAAGTTTTGACTAAATATTTTAACATCGAGGGGGAATCGAAACGAGGGTCGTGGTGTATGTGTGTGCGTGTGTGCGTGCGTGTAGAGCGATTCAGACCAAACTACTGGACCGATCTTTATGAAATTTGACTTGAGAGTTCCTGGGTATGATATCCCCGAACGTTTTTTACATTTTTTCTATTTAGTCAAGTTTTGACTAAATATTTTAACATCGAGGGGGAATCGAAACGAGGGTCGTGGTGTATGTGTGTCTGTGCGTGTGTGTATGTGTGTGTGTGTGTGTGTGTGTGTGTGTGTGTGTGTGTGTGTGTGTGTGTGTGTGTGTGTGTGTGTGTGTGTGTAGAGCGATTCAGACTAAACTACTGGACCGATCTTTATGAAATTTGACATGAGAGTTCCTGGGTATGAAATCCCCGAGACGTTTTTTTCATTTTTTTTGATAAATGTCTTTGATGACGTCATATCCGGCTTTTCGTGAAAGTTGAGGCGGCACTGTCACGCCCTCATTTTTCAACCAAATTGGTTGAAATTTTGGTCAAGTAATCTTCGACGAAGCCCGGACTTCGGTATTGCATTTCAGCTTGGTGGCTTAACAATTAATTAATGACTTCGGTCATTAAAAATCTGAAAATTGTAAAAAAAAAAAAAATTTATAAAACGATCCAAATTTACGTTTATCTTATTCTCCATCATTTGCTGATTCCAAAAACATATAAATATGTTATATTCGGATTAAAAACAACCTCTGAAAATTAAATATATAAAAATTATTATCAAAATTAAATTGTCGAAATCAATTTAAAAACACTTTCATCTTATTCCTTGTCGGTTCCTGACTCCAAAAACATATAGATATATGTTTGGATTAAAAACACGCTCAGAAAGTTAAAACAAAGAGAGGTACAGAAACGCGTGCTATCCTTCTTAGCGCAACTACTACCCCGCTCTTCTTGTCAATTTCACTGCCTTTGCCATGAGCGGTGGACTGACGATGCTACGAGTATACGGTCTTGCTGAAAAATGGCATTGCGTTCAGTTTCATTCTGTGAGTTCGACAGCTACTTGACTAAATATTGTATTTTCGCCTTACGCGACTTGTTTCACTTTTGGCAGCGTTCACTCTAAATTTGCCGCCTAAAACGGACTCGTTTCTGTCCATAGCCAAAGCTTTTATCACACAAAAATTGCTATATATGACAGCTAAAACCGTATTTGTTACATTCTAGCAGTGTTGACCCCGAGTTTCTACTGCAAACAAAAAATAGTAGCAAAATCTCAAAGTATGTGCGAGTCCCCTAATATGGACCACCTTCAACAAATCGAAGAAAATAAAAGCTAAAGGCTATTTTCATTCATTCATTAAGAAGCTTGCTGGAAATAACCTATAACTAGCCCTCGAGATTTAAAAAAAATGCAACAAAAAGTCTTCTTTTTGTGGAAGTTGATAATTTCACTTATTTTCACTCTGTTTTTGATAAGCTTTTTTAGTTTCCTGGTGTGCTTCAAATAATGCTCCCATCAACCCGAAACAGATAAATCTAGAGCATATTTTAATTAGGCTGACTTGTACACTAAGTTGTATTATGTTATTTTGAAATATAGGGGGCTTTTTACAGTGATTCGTGAAGGCCGCTTCACTGGTCCATATTAATTTTTGCTGAATGTCTATCAAAGCTATTTCCCTCTAATTAGGCCTAACGGTTAACCTAAAAGAGAAGGACTACCAAACACAAAATGAAACTTCTTCGCAAGAAAACAAGCTAGTTATCAGCATGAATCAAAAAGTGGTCCATATTAGGAGCCCTTCCCCTACTTGTTCGGATTTTAATTTGAGGATATGTCATCAAAAAGAACAACCTCTAAATCAGGTTTGTTTGTTCTCTGTTTGTCTCTGTCTGTCTGTCTGTCTTTGTCTGTCTATCTCTCTCTTTGTCTGTCTCTTTGTCTGTCTCTGTCTTTTTCTCTGTCTGTCTATCTCTCTCTTTGTCTGTCTCTGTGTCTTTTTCTCGGTCTGGTCTGGTCTGGTCTGGTCTGGTGTGCATGTATTTTGTACACGTAGTTAATGACATTTGTTTAATTTCAGAGTTCGTCCAAATGATGACGAACAAGTGAGCGTGAACATCTCTACCATTCATCCTGATCTCCAATGCAAACCATCTCTTCAAATGCCAGGGTGGCTGAGTGAAAACATCACAGCCTGTGTCGATATCCACGCCATTGTTACTGCTTATGCGGATTAGTGTCATCACGTCATTTGATAAAATTACGTCACAAGTGTTTTGGGTGTGACCTCTTCTCTTACAAGAACATCGAACAGTCCGCGGCTAACGAGTAAATATAGAAACGTGCAAGTATACGACAAATAAGTGGCGACAATATCAAACCAATAATTCACAAAATGAAAAAGTCAACAACAACAAAAATGATCAGCAGGCATGCATTGTGTGTGTACAATGTATTTGACTTTTTAAACGACCGGTTATGATGATTTCGTTTTATTTAGAAAAGTTGAATTCACGGTGTTAACTGCTTTGTCGTCGGGACTGTGCCACAACATTCCATATGAACAAACAAATCAGAACAAACTACGAGCAGTCTCTTAATCTGCTGAATCACATATCGTCCACAGGGCCGGACCCAGGGGGGGGTTCCAGGGGTTCCGGAACCCCACCCCTGGAAAAAGCATGTACCTTGCTTTGAGTTTTTTGTTTTGTTTTTTTTTTAAATACATTTTGTGTGTGTCTCTAACAAATTTTATTCAATGTGAAATCCGATGAGAAAAAGGTACCCCCCCCCCCCCCACCACCAAAACAATGCTGCTCTTAACCCTCAAAACAAGACCCAGAATGCACCAGATTGCACAGATTTTAACCGTTTTTCAAAAATTTTCCGGGGGAGCATGCCCCCGGACCCCTCTAGTTCGCGCGCCTGCTTTGCAGGCGTGCGCTTGTGGCTTCACCACTTCGCTGATTTGCCCCCCCAAAAAAGGAGGAACCCCCCCCCCGTACAACTCATTTGGTCCGGCCCTGGTCCAGGAACATTTACGACTATCTCAGTTGAATCGAATCGACTTGCAGTATCAATCAGCAGTAGTGTAGATAGATTATAATACCATTGTCATTGCAGAACAATACGCAGTCTTCAATTACATTTCATTTGATGTCTCCATTGTTTAGAATTCACCGAAAAGATTTTACATGTGT
>NC_090261.1:5211575-5226575 GCF_037325665.1 Littorina saxatilis | reverse complement strand
ATATCGCGACGGGGAAAGGGGGAAGATGGGATAGACCCACTTGTCAATTGTTTCTTGTTCACAAAAGCACTAATCAAAATATTGCTCCAGGGGCTTGCAACGTAGTACAATATATTACCTTACTGGGAGAATGCAAGTTTCCAGTACAAAGGACTTAACATTTCTTACATACTGCTTGACTAAAATCTTTACAAACATTGACTATTGAAGGAAACAGTTGGTAATACAGATCACAAATGAAGGTGGAGATACATGACAAAACAAAGAGATCCCACTGGGATAGACAGACAAAAGTTCCCATGCACGTTATCTGGACTGCACAAGCAGACCTTCCAGCAGCAAGACGATTAAAACTGAATGTAAACTGGCTGCAACAATACGATTTAGGTTTATGGTGTGTTATCCAATCTGCGACTTCCTATATAATCTGTGAGATCCTACATCATGTGTTACACTCTGTACAATCAGCGGTATTCTGTTTTTGTTTAGGGTGATGCTATTCAATAAATGTCTATGCCATGCTATACATGCTTGGAAAGTTACACTACCAAGGACATCCCATACAAAGTGCGACATTCTATGCACCTTGTAAGTTCCAAGTTTAGGCATCACATACTTTTTGAGGTCCTCTACAATCTGTGTCATTCTGTATAATCTGTTAAATCTTGTACAATCTGTACAATCTGTGACATCTTACACAATCTGTGACATTAACATCCTTTACAATCTGTGACATCTTACACAATCTGTGACATTCTGTACAATCTGTGACATCTTACACAATCTGTGACATTAACATCCTTTACAATCTGTGACATCTTACACAATCTGTGACATCTTACACAATCTGTGACATCTTACACAATCTGTGACGTTGACATCCTTTACAATCTGTGACATCTTACACAATCTGTGACATCCTGTACAATCTGTGACATCGTACACAATCTGTGACATTGACAACCTTTACAATCTGTGACATCTTACACAATCTGTGACATCCTGTACAATCTGCGACATCCTAAACAATCTGCGACATCCTAAACAATCTGTGACATCCTAACAAATTTGTGACATCCTATACAATGTGTGACATCCTAAACAATGTGTGACATCCTGTACAATCTTCGACATTCTGAACAATCAGTGACACCTTACACAATCTGTGACATTGACATCTTGTACAATCTGTGACATCTTACACAATCTGTGACATCTTGTACAATCTGTGACATCCTGTAAAATCTTCGAAATTCTGAATAATTTGTGACATCCTACACAATCTGTGACATCCCACACAATCTGTGACATCCTGTACAATTTCCAATATCCTGACCAATCTGTGACATCCTGAACAATTTCCAATATCCTGACCAATCTGTGACATCCCACACAACCTGCGGCATCTTCCACAATCTGTGACATCCTGTAAAATCTGTGACATCCTTTACAATTTTTAACATCCTGTTTAATCTGTGACATCCCATTCAATATGTTGTATCCTGTAACATCCCATAAAATCTACGACTTTCAATACAATCCCTGGCAACCTATACAATATTTGGCTACCTATACACTCGTTTGCATCCTTTTTTAATCATAGCCATTCTGCACAATTCCTGGCATCCTATACGATATCTCGCATCCTATACAATCCCTGGAATCGTGTACAACGCCTGGTATCATATACAATCTCTGGAATCGTGTACAACGCCTGGCATCATATACAATCTCTGGAATCGTGTACAACGCCTGGCATCATATACAATCTCTGGAATCGTGTACAATCCCTGGCATCATATACAATCTCTGGAATCGTGTACAACGCCTGGAATCATATACAATCTCTGGAATCGTGTACAATTCCTGGCATGCTATACAATCCTTCGCATCCTATACAATTCCTGGCATCCTATACAATTCCTGGCATTCAATACAATTCCTGTCATTCAATACAATTCCTGTCATTCAATACAATCCCTCGCATCCTATACAATCCCTCGCATCCTATACAATCCCTCGCATCCTATACAATTCCTGGCATCCTGTACAATTCCTGGCATTCAATACAATTCCTGGCATCCTATACAATTCCTGGCATTCAATACAATTCCTGACATCCTATACAATCCCTCGCATCCTATACAATTCCTGGCATCCTATACAATCCCTCGCATCCTATACAATTCCTGGCATCCTATACAATTCCTGGCATTCAATACAATTCCTGACATCCTATACAATCCCTCGCATCCTATACAATTCCTGGCATCCTATACAATTCCTGGCATTCAATACAATTCCTGGCATTCAATACAATTCCTGGCATTCAATACAATTCCTGGCATTCAATACAATTCCTGGCATCCTATACAGTTCCTGGCATTCAATACAATTCCTGGCATCCTTTACAATCCCTGGAATCGTGTACAATCCCTGCCATCATATACAATCATTGACATCGTATACAATTCCTTGCATCCCATTCTATCTTGAAGCTTGGCTTAAAGCACGAGGGGATCTTTCTTTATTTGGTGTTTAACGTCGTTTTCAACCGTTCAAGGTTATATCGCAACGCGGAAAGGGGGGTGGGGGGGGGGGGGAGATGGGATAGAGCCACTTGTTAATTGTTTCTTGTTCACAAAAGCACTAATCAAAAAATTGCTCCAGGGGCTTGCAACGTAGTACAATATATTACCTTACTGGGAGAATGCAAGTTTCCAGTACAAAGGACTTAACATTTCTTACATACTGCTTGACTAAAATCTTTACAAACATTGACTATAATTATTCTATACAAGAAACACTTAACAAGGGTAAAAGGAGAAACAGAATCCGTTAGTCGCCTCTGACGACATGCTGGGGAGCATCGGGTAAATTCTTCCCCCTAACCCACGGGGGTTAGCACGAGGGGATCTGCGCGTGGAAACTATACAGTTAACAATTTATTCAACAATTTGCGGTATCTTGCAAAATCCTGTACAGACAGCATCCATCACTTAAAGGCACAGTGCAGCTCACAGCCTTCGTTTTGCGTTTTTGTTGCAGCTGAGTGCATTTACAATTCAAAAATCCTCCTATGGTAGTAAAACAAACCCAAAACTACCCAACGACGACATTCTGTGAAGCTTGACAGTTTCTTCTTCACGCGAGTGCATAAATTAACCTAGTTATTATGTGGTGTTTGGTCGCAGTACGATTCAACTGAGTGATTCCGGCCTCCATTTTGTTTTACACAAACTCATGATGACGTCTGACATAGTTTGCTAAGTGACGTGTCTTTTTGTGCATGATGTGGTGATCTACCTGATCTAAATTTAGATCCAAAAATAGGTCAAGACCAGCCGGGTCCGAGTACGAAATTAATTCGTAAAAAAATCGCAGTTCTTGACTCTTTGGGTGCAAGTCAATGAAACTTGGTAGTTCTTCTAACGGATAGCTGCCTGAGGTATGACTAAAAGCCCCAGGGGCTCCGTGCACCTGGATTTGACAAGTTCAGTACCTTTAATTTATCATCCTACAGTATGTACCTCTGCTTGTATAATCTGTGTCGTGGTTTACAAATCGCAGCATTCTACGTTTCAAACAGAATTTAATCCTGGTTGAAAAAGTGTGTTGTCTACAAATCGTAGCATTCTATCCTGTCTTTTTCTGTTTAAAAATGATCCATTGACAGGCGAGGCAGGATATCAGGACCAGCAGGTCAGTATCAACGGTTCCCCCTGATCTGCAAGCTATTAGTGGAATCACCGGACCAAGACAAAAATCGATACAGCGACACCGTTTTTCAATATGCACACGCACTGCTTGTTTGCTTTCAGCACAAGCGAGTCGCGTTCAGTACACGGTCTGAAACCGCTTGTCCCATTGCTCCCCATGTTCACATGCGCTTTGTGACAAACACGATCTGCAAATTGTTGATTTTCAGATTATGTTTGCTTATTCTGTTTCTAATCAAAAGGATTGATTTTCGTTTGCATGGGGTATTCTTGTTTACCCATTTTCGTTAACTTTACTGGAGTGTGGTTTTTGTGCGTTTGCGCGTGTGTTTATTTAGTGTGCGTGCGTCTGTGCGTACGTGTGTGCCTGTGTGTGTGTGTGTGTTTGTGTGTGTGTGTGTGGGTGTGCGTGCGTGCGTGCGTGCGTGCGTGCGTGCGTGCGTGCGTGCGTGCGTGCGTGCGTGCGTGCGTGCGTGTGTGCGTGTGTGCGTGCGTGTGTGTGTGTGTGCATGAATAAGTGCGTGCGTGTGTTTGTGTATGTAGGCTGGTACCGGTTTTTGTTGTATATTTATATGTGCAACTGTACCCTATTCATCTTGTTTGACGAAAGATGTAAACTGTCACTGGAGAATATAGAAAGCCAGTAACAACCAAAGCCTGTAAATCTACACAGCTTAAGGTGCACAACCAGCACCTTCAGTTTGCACACTGTCAGCGTTTTGATCAACATGTCAGTGTCCTCAGAGATGTGTTTCATCATATTTCATCATACTGCCTATCTGTGTTGGCAGCTGTCATGCGCCGAATTTCGATCTGCGTGAAGCAAACCTACAATGATAGTCCTCCTGTGCTCCAAGCAGCGGGGCCAGGTGGGTAACTGGATGGTGTGGATTAATTACAAAGGATATTTGTATATGTACTAGCAACGACCGGTGACCTCTACTCAGTGCGCATAACTCACCAAACTATACAGCAAATCTTTAACACTTTTTTTTTAAAGCAATTTTTGTGTTCAAAGAATGACTACATTGGTACTATTATTCCATCCCTCTCTTCTAATTATACGTATAACTTCTGGGGCGTTTTAAACCAGCTCATAAAGGCGGGAAAAGTGTCTTCAATTACACGGTGAATTTGTTTAAACGGTGTTTTATTCAATGTTCGACTGTTACAATACATGATACATTTATTAACAATCAAGCTATAAGCTCATAGTACCGGGGAATTTAATATTTCGATATATGTTTTTACGGTTTATTTAGCATGACGTTGCGATACATGCACAGCCTGCATTGTGACATGACCGTATGCACAGATGGCTGATTGCTACAAAATGGCGAGACGGTGACACGATGTGCCGCGACAGCGTGGTCCAAAGAGGAATCATTCAGCAAGAACCTAGCAAATACAGGGGCCCCATATTCAAAGTATCGGCCCTGAGAGTGCTTTAACCTAATTACTACGTCAAGACAATAAGCAGATATTCGCTGAGGGAGTACGAGAATCAAATTAAACCCAAACCGCGACCGCCGAATCGAAGAAGCAGGCAACGGAAGTTAGCTTTGCCGGCTGCGCGCGCATACTCTGTCGAGCGAATGGCCCCAAAGTCAGATATTTTACATCCTTTCTACAAGAAGGGGAAGGAGGATAAGAAAAACATTTGAATTATACTATTGACCCCAACAAATACAATGTATCACATTTAGTGCAGTCCTTCCTCGTGACTTCGATGTCGCTACGATTCTGATCCGGAATCAATGTTTCTAGTTCTACTATTCACGATTATTACATGATTTGTTCAGCTCCCTGTTTACTGAATCGAAGATAAGTTGACTAAATTGATGACAAAAAGGAAACAAGTACCGGTAAACACAAAGTGAATGAGTTTTTGCGGCGCGCCAGATAGTTGCCAAATAAACACAGATACAGCGTTATGAATGTATCATATTCAAGGCAAGAGCAAGCATGGTCTTGACAGTTTATAATGAAAAGAAAGAGAGAGAGAGAGAGAGAGAGAGAGAGAGAGAGAGAGAGAGAGAGGGAGAGAGAGAGGGAGAGAGAGGAAGAGAGAGAGAGAGCGAGAGAGAGAGAGGGAGAGAGAGAGGGAGGGAGAGAGAGAGAGAGAGGGAGGGAGAGAGAGAGAGAGGGAGAGAGAGAGAGAGGGAGAGAGAGAGGGAGAGAGAGAGGGAGAGAGAGAGAGAGAGAGAGAGAGAGAGGGAGAAAAAGAGACTGAGAGAAAGTGAGACAGACAGACAGACAGAGACAGAAGGAGAGACAGACGGAGAGACAGACGGAGAAGAACAGACCAAGAGAGAGATAGAGACAGAAACAGAGACAGAAACAGAGACAGAAACAGAGACAGAAACAGAGACAGAAACAGAGACAGAAACAGAGACAGAAACAGAAACAGGCAGACACACACATACAAAATGCAGATGTCCACCCGGGAAGAACAGACCGAGAGACAGAGACAGAGACAAAAACAGAGACAGACAGTCAGACAAGACAGACAGAATGGAGATGTCCATGTCCACTCTGCACGCGCCTTACTAGCCAGATCTCAGCATGCAAACACACACATCTCGAGGCAAACACGATGATCCCACAAAGCACTCTCTGTTTAATTCGCGTTTAAAGAGACAGAGTCTGGCAATGTCGTGACCACCTTGCAATGCTCCTTGAAGAGAAATGATATCACACCGTGGCAGCCATTTGTCTAAACTAAAGGGGGGAGTTAACGTCCTCTCAGAAAATGTTTCTATTTGGGACAAGAATTGGTGATACGCTAAGGAGCTGGTAAGGGTGAGCGAAGAGGGGAGGATGACGGGGTGGGCAGGAGTGGTGATGATAAAAGTTTGTTAAGAGGGGTAAATTCTTCTTCTAGATAGTCTGATTTAATATGATTGGGTTTGGCCATTTGTCTCAATGATGTGTACATGATAAGACAAATGAACCATAAATATTGAAAAACAAAAGAAAACAGTACTCACCCACAAAAGGACAGCACAGACAAAGACAAAGTCAAATGTTCGCGGCCTGTGGAGGCTTATTCGGGACAACAAATACACAGTTTTAGCCTCTTGTTCAGTGATGTTTAAAGATAAATGAGCCGCCATTGTCGCAGCTGCATTCAACATGAGCTTCTGGCTATTGAAAACCGCAATTCTTTTGATACTGAGCATGTTAGTTGAGTTTGCCAAATATAAAGTAACATACACACTCTGCTTAGCACAACTAGAATCACCTAATCGCAGTGTACAGTTCACTGTAACTTGCATTCCAGGTGTATACTTTTCTTTATTTGCTATATTCAAGGCAACATTGACAGAACCAGTAAACATTACCCATTAGGTTTACAAGCAACCGAAAATGTAACCAAATGACGTATGTTTCAAAGGTTGCATTGAACGGACGAACATCTCTTTAGTCCCAAACTGCTCACACGCCTAAACGTTACTTTTTGTTATTGAAGGAAAGGGGAAGGACATCAGTTTGGTGGCAAAAAGACATTATCACGGTAATTAACCTTACATTGGGGGATAGGGAATTCTTCGAATAGGGATCATGTCACTCTCTTCCAAGATCCTGGACATGAAAAAGGGGCGGAATGAGAAAGGGCTGGGGGGATGACCGGGGGTGGGGGGGGGGCTTTGTTTTTGTTGATATTTGCATCCCAAGCTCCGCGCATTCTTCTCCTTGCGTGCCGCACTTTCTTAGTATCTGGCATGGAACGTAAATGAAGATTGATGGAATAAAAAGAGAAAACTCTCTCTCTCTCTCTCTCTCTCTCTCTCTCTCTCTCTCTCTTTCTCTCTCTCTCTCTCTCTCTCTCTCTCCCCCTCTCTCTCTCTCCCCCTCTCTCTCTCCCCCTCTCCCCCTCTCTCTCGCTGAGTGCGTTCTTGCGTGTGTCGTTGTGTGTGACGGTGTGTGTGTGTGTGTGTGTGTGTGTGTGTGTGTGTGTGTGTGTGTGTGTGTCTCAGTCTGTCTGTCTGTCTGCCTGTCCGTCCGTCCGTCTGTGCCTGCCGGTGTATGTGTCAGTGCCCGTGCCTGTCGGTGTCTGTGTGTTCATTTGCGTGAGTGTGTGCAGGCGTTATAACTTCGTGTTGCAAAATTCGTCGCCCAGAGACGCGTGTGTTTGTTTGTTTGTTTGTTGTTTTGTTTTTTGGAGGGGGGGAGGGGGTGCTTATTCTTCGGTGTCCTGGTGTGATTAGTTCTATGTGCAAGGGTCTGTGCAGCTCAGTGGGTGTTTGCATGTTGTTTTAAACGATGAAAGACCACCATCTCATTTTTTTGGATGCTACCATACAACGGTACGAGGCCCACAAAATTAAAACGACTTCGTCCATGTAACCAACCTAATCTCTTGTTGATGAGGCAAAGTCTCATCAACATCAACACCACTATTAACATAACATACTCATGCACTCAGATCCACTATATAAGGGGTGCAGGGATCTCCAGAAAGTGGACCGGTATGAGGGCAGGAGGAGAAGTGGGGGTCGGGCACGCCCATGAGCTGCTTGCTTAATGAGTGACCAGTCAGCTATGACGTGGGATGTCCACTATCAATTAACTAACAGCGTCGTTCCGGACATTACGGCCGTTATCGCTTTGGCCACCACGAACCCGCAACTACAGCCACGGCTTCGGTCTGTCACCTTGGCCAACGCCACGACCACTGATAACGTTATCTGCTGGGACCCCATCTGCTGTGTGTGTCTGTTGGGAACCTTCGTCACACAACTGGAATTAGCGCTGTCACGATGACAGATGCACAATTCAACGATGAGACACACGAGCCAGCTCTTGCACGAGCACTACGTCCGGCCAGTGTATGACATGAGTATTGTTGAGTAAAGGAAGGATGACAGAAAGCTATACCAGTCGGCATGGGATATAAAGAGGAATCAAATCAAATCAAATCAAATCAAATTTTATTTTTCGAGGGTTGTGGCATAAGCAATACAACGAGCTTTTTTTCAACCAGCCCTCGCCCAGAGAGGGGACTAATCTAATCACACATTTACACGGATATTAACGTAGAAAAAAAGGTGGAGAAAAACAAAAACATATGAATATTTACACATTACATATTATACACAAATATAAAGCGTCGTGTATGTAATTATAACGTAGTGAAAACAATGCTGAATACACAATGCATGAGTAAATGTGCTATTAAAGCTTTGGGTGTTTCTGTGTGGATATAATGAACACTGATGCTTTGGAGAGAGAAAGAGCGAGAGAGAGAGACAGAGAGAGAAAGAGAGAGAGAGAAAGAGAGAGAGAGAGAGAGAGAGAGAGAGCGAGAGAGAGAGAGAGACATAGAAAGAGAGAGAGGGAGAGACATAGAAAGAGAGTGGTCCCATGGGGAGAGAGGGGGATAAAGTGGGGAGTGGGCATTAAGAGACAATGACAATGACAATTCTTTATTTTACGAGGGTAACAGAATAAGCATAGTAATACTTTTTTGCATCTGGCCTTCGCCCTAAATAGGGAATAAATCTACTATCATAACTACTACTACATGAATACATAATTAGTGAGATAGTATAAGTTTATGTACATAAGCGCATTAAATAGAAACATTGTAGTTCATAAATGTTTATGACTAGGAGGTGCAAAGCAAAAAATGTGTGAGGTCAGAATAATATGCAACTCTGCCAAACGATGGATATCGTGCAAAACATCATAATTTTGTGAAAAAAACGTTAATTAAAAAATGAGTGACTGTATCCGAAAGGAACATAACAACGAAGATTATTTAGAGAGAGAGAGAGAGAGACAAGACAAGACAAGACAAAATCTTTATTATCGAGGGTAATAGATAAGTAAGAATATAAGAGAGAGAGAGAGAGAGAGAGAGAGAGAGAGAGAGAGAGAGAGAGAGAGAGAGAGAGAGAGAGAGAGAGCGAGAGAGACACAGACAGACAGACACTAACAGACAGACAGACAGACAGGCAGACAGACAGACAGAGACAGAGACAGAGAGAGAGTGGGGGCGTAGGGATCAAATAAATGATACAAAATTAAACTCGAGAAGCGAGGTGTAGAATAACATACGGGTTCTGATCAAAACTTTGTTTTCCATTTCATCGTTTTAAATGTAGGATTTCCCAAAGGATGCGTGTTCAGAAGCACTTTTTCTGGTGTTCTAATCTTTCAAAGAATATTGGGTATTAATTACTTGTCTAACTAAAATACACATGAAATTATTTATTGCGGCATGCGCTGTAAAAATGATAACTACTTTACATAGAGATGAGTGATTTGTTATCACACTTTTCTATATATCCACTCTCAAGCAAATTGCACTTGAAGTCGTAAGCGTTAAGACTCTAGGAAGACATGTAAAGATAACCGAAAACTGACTCCTTTTGCTCTGTGTGCGTAGTTTCGCGCCATAACACGACGTGAATTTTAAAGTTGTAATAGGACCGTTTCATGTTAGAAATCTACACTCTTCACAAGCCAAAGCTCACGTTAAACTTCAAAATGTTGCACCGCAGTGGATTCGAAGGCAAACCGGTGGTCACTTCTCAAGAACTGTAACCTCCGTTGTTTAATGGTTAGTCTTTTCACTTATTTTTTTCCCCTTTTCTTCTTTTTCTTCTTTTCTTATCTTTTTTTGTGTGTGTGTGTTGGAAGAGCACAAAAAGAAACAGGGCAACTGTCGCCGGTACACGGGTTTTCATGAGTCATACTCACACAGTGGTTCACACAGTGGTTCACACACTGCACCTAAATCCAGACAGACTAAATAAACAAGTCATTTTCTCGCAAAATGGGCGTTATCTTTTCTTTTTTTTTAATTAATGTGTGTATTTTATTGACTGGTAGCTGTACTCTAGAGAAACAACAACAGTATTCATTACAACCTTAATGGTCAATAAATTCCACATTAGAATGGAAAACTGAATGTGTCACATCTGCGTTTCAGTGCGTTATTTTGAACATCTGCCCAGCTCCCCTCCCGACATCCCCTAAACGTCACAACAACAAACAACAAGTCGCGTAAGGCGAAATTACTACATTTAGTCAAGCTGTGGAACTCACAGAATCAAACTGAACGCACTGCATTTTTTTCACAATGACCGTAGTCCGCCGCTTGTGCAAAACAGAGTGAAACTGACGAGTCTGTTCAGCGCGGTAGTGGTTTCGCTGTGTTGCATAGCACGCTTTTCTGTACCTCTCTTCGTTTTAACTTTCTTTCTTTCTTTATTTGGTGTTCAACGTCGTTTTCAACCATTCAAGGTTATATCGCGACGGTTCGTTTTAACTTTCTGAGCGTGTTTTTAATCCAAACATATCATATCTATATGTTTTTGGAATCAGGAACCGACAAGGAATAAGATGAAATTGTTTTTAAATCGATTTCGGAAATTTAATTGTGATCATAATTTTTATATTAATTTTCAGAGCTTTTTTTTAATCCAAATATAACATATTTATATGTTTTTGGAATCAGGAAATGATGTAGAATAAGATGAACGTCAATTTGGATCGTTTGATATAAAAATAAATTATTACAATTTTCAGATTTTTAATGACCAAAGTCATTAATTAATTTTTAAGCCACCAAGCTGAAATGCAATACCGAAGTCCGGCCTTCGTCGAAGATTGCTTTACAACAATTTCAATCAATTTGATTGAAAAATGAGGGTGTGACAGTGCCGCCTCAACTTTTACAAAAAGCCGGATATGACGTCATCAAAGGTATTTATCGAAAAAATAAAAAAAAAGTCCGGGGATATCATTCCCAGGAACTCTCATGTCAAATTTCGCTCTACACACACACACGCACAGACAGACAGACAGACGCACACACATACACCACGACCCTCGTCTCGATTCCCCCTCTATGTTAAAACATTCAGTCAAAACTTTACTAAATGTAAAAACACGAAAACAAGCCAAGTAATGTTTACTCCAAATAAAACACGGGGCTCATAGAAACTAGTTTTTCGAGGATTAATCGAGTTTAATGTTCGCGACGTCAACCACTCTGACCAACCTTAAATGTCGGCTAATACGTCCGACAAAGGAGCATTCACTGTTTAATGCGGTTCGTGGGACCTTTTGCGTATCTAAAACTGCTATACCTTATTCGAGAAACTGTTTAGCTATATGTAGTTAGCTGTAACTACAGTAAACTAATACAAAAATACATCAGAATGCTGAGAGAGAGAGAGAGAGAGAGAGAGAGAGAGAGAGAGAGAGAGAGAGAGTGAGAGAGAGAGAGAGTGAGAGAGAGAGAGAGAGAGAGAGAGAGGGGGTGAGGGAGGGAGACAGGGAGGGAGGGAGAGAGAGAGTAGGGGAGGAGAGAGAGGGAGAGAGAGAGAGAGAGGGAGGGAGAGGGGGATAGAGAGAGAAAGAGGAGAGAGAGGGAGGGATAGAGAGAGAAGAGGGAGGGGGAGGGAGGGGGAGAGAGGGGATCGAGAGAGAGGCGGGCAGTCATTGCCAATTGACACCAACTGACGTTGAAACAAAGCCTGAGCCCTCCTTTTGATGCTTACCTACCACTAAAATCAGAGTTTCGTTCATCACTCTTATGTATGGAACAACAGGCAGCACTACCCTTCAGCTCAATGCAAAATCGCAACTCCAACGACAGCAATTATTTTCTCCATCCCAAGACATACATCAACACGGGCCGAGTATATACACAATGAAAGATGCAGCGCGAAGCTAGCTACAGGCAATCCTTAAAAGATGAGCTACATTTAAAAGTCAAGGTAGAAGAGAGAGGAAGAAAAGCCCGGTGTCCACCAGAGCAATGTCCACAGTGTACGGGGAGGGCCTGGGGGATCAATTTCACTGTCTTAACTTCCAACGTCACAACTGCTTCCATGGACAAACATATTAACCCGACACCATCGCAGCAAGAGTAGTTACCCTTTCAAATTTCTTTTCACTCAGTTTCTTCGACAACAGACTGCAATCCGACGGTCAGTTTTCAACAATATTTCATTTAATAAACAGATCACACGCAACCAAATGCACACATCTCATCAATTTAAACAACATAAAGCGGTTTCATACACTATTTTCCCCAGAAAACTGAACTTCATACAGTTTTTAACGTTGGAACACGGGTGCAAAAGTTCGTCTGCTAGTCCCATTTGACGAAAGAACATTATCCTAAGCGATACCAAAACATATGCAGAACACACAATATCTGCCTTTGCCGCCACAGCAGAATAACAGCATATATGTGTAATTGATTTTAGTCCAAAATAGGAAAACTGACAAGAAGTGTTAACAGAATGGAATGATTTGCACGGAACTATACAACCGCGCATTAATCGATCGCCTGCGCAGGTTGACTGGTTGAGTGAATAGGATTCGACCAAACTTTCGCAAAAAAACTCCTCTTTTCTTTGAATAACTGAAAAAAGGAGGAATAAAGAGGTTACACACCTCGTCTCAGTGATTATAAAAAATAATGGTCTCAGTTCGCGGTCATGAAAAAGCTCGCTAAAGCTCGTATTTTTCATGATCCGCTAACTTCGACCATTATTTTTAATAATCACTGAGACTCGGCATGTAACCTCTACATATATAAATATAGACAGACAGAAGGAGATGTGAGAGAGAGACAGAGACAGAGACAGAGAGACTAACTGACAGACAGGCTGGCAGACACAAGGTAAGAGAGAGGGGGAAGGGGAGAGGGAGAGGCCGGGGGAAAAGGGGGGGGGGGAGAGAGAGAGAGACAGACAGAGAGAGAGAGAGAGAGAGATAGACATATACTGAGATACAGAGACCGTAGAGACAGAGATAGACAGACAGAGATAGGTCAGACAGACAGACAGAGATAGACACCGTAGAGATAGAGATAGAGAAACTGAGAGAAGGAGAGGACAGTGTTTCACATCACAGCTCAGTGAATCAAGCCACATGCACATCATCCACGCCGCTTTCGCTCAGACTAGTTCCACACGCGACCCACGCCGTATAGTCGCTGCCGCACACACTCCACAACAACGCCAACCGACCAATTATCGGCGACGTCGCCAAAGAATTGTAGTTGTGGCGTTCGTTGATGTTAGTATCTGAGCGTTCTGACCCACTAGTTGATGCGAACGTGCGTGAGTGTGTGTAAAGCAAGCAGCAAACGAACAGACGTGAGTGACACGCAGTAACACTCGCCTAGTCCTCGACAACACACGCCGCAACATTTCAGTTGCTCCACAGCCCGTATACACACTTGTGCCTGTTTGTTTTCACGCGTCCGTGTGTGTGTGTGTATGTAAGTACATGTTGGAAGTAGGAACTGCTATGCAGACGATAAACGGCCTAGCCTTCCGCGATTTATAGACCGACTGCAACCGCTTGTTCGTCTACATTCCGTGGGTGCACATGTGTCGCCGTTATCCGTGTCTACGACGTAGTTGTGGTAACTCGGCGCATCTCTGACACGCACAAACCTTCAGTGTGGGACCAAGTCAAGGAGTGTAAAGACACGTCTAACTTTTGTGACATTACAACACTGAAATCGTGCAGCTTTGTAAAATAAACAGACTCACCAAGCACGGTGTATCTGTGTATCTGTGTGATATAAAAATATATCTTTGTGATACAGAGACTGGTCAGGTGTATCTGTGTGATATACTGACACGTGTACCTGTGTGATTTGTTTCTGCTGTGACACCACTTTGCCTTGCACCTGTCAACCTCGTCATGTCTCGCGAAAAGCTTGTGAGTATCAACATTATGCAGTGGTGTGTTTTTTCCTTGATGCAACTTATGACATGTGGTTGCCTGCCATCGGGTTGAGTTAGCTAACTTTGTTACTGTTACTGCGGTCATTGTTGCGTACCTCAACATTATTACACTCATTGCCACTCAGTATTTGTGATTTCATCATGGTCACCACAACCATCTTCAAATATTGTCCAGCAACATCTGTGCAGCTGCATGTCAACCACCCCCCTCCCCCAAAGTTGCCGTTTACTTTTTTTCTCGTTGTTTTTTGTGTGTGAATGTCTTGCCTTCCCTAGCACCGCTAGTATCCACATCTTTACACACACACCCTGACTCACTTGTCTGAACTACCATTACAACTGTACATGTATAGTCGATATCACGCCCTTTTGCACTCAGTCATAAAATGTATCGTGTGCCTTCTGTACACTGCCTGCGGCTATAAATCAAACTCAGAAGGAAATTCAAGGAGCTTCAGTGAAGAAACTTTCCCTACTACTTCTCCAGCAGTTTCCTTACTTTATCACAACCTGCTAAGGTAAATAGTATGGTGCACTTCAAATGCCGGTGAGGA
>NC_090261.1:5191575-5206575 GCF_037325665.1 Littorina saxatilis | reverse complement strand
TTGTTGTTGTTGTTTAACGCCCACTCGTGACCTCGTTGCCCCACACGCAGCATCAGTCAGATCAATCACAGACTTCATTAATGTCCTAGGAGAATCTCCAGACACCACATTCTTTAAATTTTACAGATTCTCAAGTTGCAGATGGCTTACTCAGGGATCGCTTTCACCGGAAACTCCGGTTTGTTTCCCTACATAATCTATAAATAACGGTAATGAAAGCGGCATCCGGTCAAAGATACCGGCTGATATTTTGTTTTACCGTCTTTTTCTTGACAAAGGTAAGGCACAGTAAGCCTCCCGTTAACCATCACAGATACTGTCAGGCTTTTACACACAGTACAAACACCCTTCCATTTGAACGCTCACCGAACGGGAACATCCTAGGTGCCCTACGTAAAGAGCGAGCAATTTTCAAAGAATTACTTTTGCGGATTGTCTCCTCACACAATCGGACCGTGGTGCGCTTTGGCGCTAGACCTAACTTTTAAAATCTAAATAATAAATTGACAGCTTGTTACACAAACATTCTTAAATCATAAAAGAATTCTTTTTTCATCAAGACAAGATCAGTACAATTCGAAGTTTTGAAAGTTTGAAAAAAGAAAAGCCCGGAAGCAGGGTCACGCAAGGTCGTGGTTCTCGTCGGTTTATGGCCTACCGCCAGTTTCTCTGAACAGTCAAAAGCCATCGCTAGAGTTCTTGTGAACCACAGCCGTTTGTTTCGTGCATAGTCAGAGGTACATAATAACGTGCTATTGCAGATAAGCTCACAGCGAATTACAAACTGACAACAACATTGTGAAAAAGGGAAACTGGATCACACGGGTTCACGATGGCTCAGGGGTAAGATAAACTACGCAAAAATAAAGAAAATTGCTCGCTCTTTACGGAGGGCACCTAGGATGTTCTCAAGCGGTGAGTGTTAAATGAAAGAGTGTTTGTACTGTGTGTAAAAGCCTAACAGTATCTGTGATGGTTTACGGGAGGCTTCCTGTGCCTTTAAACTACTCAGTGTGTCAGTTTTATGCTTGTTTGGCCTAGTTGGCTTTTACATTTAGTCAAGTTTTGACTAAATGTTTTAACATAGAGGGGGAATCGAGACGAGGGTCGTGGTGTATGTATGTGTGTGTGTGTGTGTGTGTGTGTGTGTGTGTGTGTGTGTGTGTGTGTGTTTGTGTGTGTGTGTGTGTGTGTCTGTCTGTCTGTGTGTCTGTCTGTGTGTCTGTCTGTCTGTCTGTCTGTCTGTCTGTCTGTGCGTGTGGGTGTGTAGAGCTATTCAGACTAAACTACTGGACCGATCTTTATGAAATTTGACATGAGTGTTTCTGGGAATGATATCCCCTGATATTTTATTTTTTCGATAAATACCTTTGATGACGTCATATCCGGCTTTTTGTAAAAGTTGAGGCGGCACTGTCACACCCTCATTTTTCAATCAAATTGATTGAAATTTTGGCAAAGCAATCTTCGACGAAGGCCGGACTTTGGTATTGCATTTCAGCTTTGTGGCTTAAAAACTAATGAATGAGTTTGGTCATTAAAAATCGGAAACTTGTAATTAAAATTATTTTTTTAATAAACTATCCAAAAATAGTTTCATTTTATTCTTTGTCATTTTCTGATTAAAAAAACCCATATACATAATGTTATATTTGGAATACAAACAAGCTCTGAAAATTAAAAATATGAAAATTATGATTAAAATTAATTTTCCGTAATCGATTTAAAAAACAATTTCATCTTATTCCTTGTCGGTCCCTGATTCCAAAAACATATAGATATATGTTTGGATTAAAAACAAACTCAGTAAGCTAACAAGTCGCGTAAAGCGAAATTACTACATTTAGTCAAGCTGTGGAACTCACAGAATGAAACTGAACGCACTACATTTCTGCCGTGTGCTGACAAAACCGAGTAAGTCCATTTTTTTCAAAAATGATATTTTTTGTTCATCAAAGCTTAAAAATTAAGGCGCACCTTATGTGTAAATTGTGACTTTGTGAAATAAATAGATAAGGAGATATAAAAAAGTAAGTCCACACCTTAAAAACTGTTTAAAGTACATCTGCCATGTGCTGACAAAACCGAGTAAGTCCATTTTTTCCCAAAAATGATATCTTTTTGTTCATCAAAACTAAGAAATCACAAAGCAGCCTGTGTGTAAATTTTGACTTTGTAAAATAAATAGATAAGGAGATATAGAAAAGTAAGTCCACAACTTCAAACATTTCTCAAAAAAAATTACATGTCAATTTGCTGGTAAAACCAAGTAAGTCCATCCACCAATCACAAGAACCTTTATGACGCTATAACCAATCAGAATGCAATGTTTTTGCCAGTATGACGTCAAAGTCAATCCGAATATTCTTGCGGCATTTTACTTGTTAGTAGGGGTGCTAGTTTTGGTGCAAGCGAGAGAGAGAGAGAGAGAGAGAGACTAAACAGGGAGAGAGTGAGAGAGGGGAAAGAAATCAGGTCCGAGGGGGGGGGGGGGGGGTGGAGGGAGAGAGAGAAATAAAGGTCAAGAGGAATTAGGGAGGGAGGAAGAGAGTAAGAGGGAGAGAGATAGCGAGAGAGGTAGGGAGGGATAGAAAGAGAGATGGAGGGAGGAAAAGAGAGAGATAGGGAGGGATGGAGAGAGAGAGACAAGGATCGTCAGGAGAATTATATATAGATAGAGAAGAAAAATGTTTAAAATAAAACGTCATAAGGTGACGTCATTATGTCTCGCCTTATCGAAAGAGGTCATTTGTGTGTTCTAAACTTTAAATGACGTCATTTGTGAGTTCTAAACTTAAAATGACGTATTTTCTGTATAGGTTGTCTGACAAGAATTTTAAAACTATCATTATAGGAAAATTGGGAACCCCTTGGACTTACTTGGTTTTGTCAAAACATTCATGCACACTTAAAAAGTTGTTTTTGGTTGTGGACTTACTTGTTCATATCTGCTTATCTAAGCACTCTAAAAAGTAGAAATTAGCACACAAGATGCGCATTGATTTCTTCTTTTTGATGAACAAAAAATATCATTTTGAAAAAAAAAAGACTTACCAAAGCGGAAGGTCGTGGGTTCGAATCCCGGCCGCACCTGACGGGTAATTAAGGTGAAGATTTTTCCGATATCCCAGGTCAACTTACGTGCAGGCCTGCTGGTGCCTTAATTATCACCCTTCGTGCGTACACGCAAGCACAAGACCAAGTGCGCACGGAAAAGATCGTGCAGTCCAAAGCAGAGTTTGGTGGGTTATAGAAACACGAAAATACCCAGCATGCTTTCACCGAAAACGGCGTATGGCTGCCTAAATGGTTTTGTAAAAACGGTCATCCACGTACAAATCCACTCGTGCAAAAGCACACGTGTACGTGGGAGTTTCAGCCCACGAACGCAAAAGAAGAAGAAGAAGCAGAACTAAAACGCCTTCACAAAAATTGCGTCCTCGCTGTTAAAACCCGTCAATCGGGACAGTGAATGTTTCCGTACCATGTCCACACGCCATCTGAATTGCTTAATATCAATTCAAACGTAACACATCTATAAATAGATTCAGGAAACATTGACACCTGCAATAAAATCACTTTCGTGCCTGTGCTAGCATTTTAATGTCCAGAAATATTTCTAAGACATCAAACCCGGGTAAATACTGTTTGATTTGAATTTCAAATAATGTGATTTTAAGGTTGTAACTCTAAGCTTAGTACCCAAACTTACAACAACAAAACATTACCGGAACAACAAAAAATGCTGTGTAGCTTAAAAACTTGTACGTGACTAATATGTAATTTAGCAAATCTCCGCAATCGGATATGCTCATCATTCTCCAAGGCACTCAAACTAACACTCACGTACACAGTCATACACAAGAACCAGCTTTTATTCTTGACTGGACATAGTCCTTAGATCAAGACTGGTTTTAATCAGAACAAACACACAAACGCACACATTGTTACAGGTTCGCTTCGAAAGTATCTGTGAGAATCGTACCGAAATGAGCCAGAGCGTTGTTTAGAGATCAAATAAGCAAAGGGAAGTAAGCGCTCTAATGTGCACACGACATGTGTAATAGAGTAAGCGAGAGTTATACGGAACGTTTCTCCTGGCACCTGAGAGAATAACGCATTGCGACTTTCATTCTAAAAAAAAAGCATTACTTTTTCTTCCAAATGTTTTGACAAAACCAAGTAAGTCCACTTGCTTAGATCTGTCAAATTTTTTAGATCTGATATAATGGAAAAAAGTGACAAAACCAAGTAAGTCCACAAAATGCCCAACAAAACAAAAACCATCCATCAGATCATTATCAAACTCGGGTTGTAAACGTACATTAATGCTATTTATCTTATTATCTCTGTAGGTTGATCAAGATAATCGTCACTTTTGAGAAATGTAATAAAACAGAAAAAGTCGTTTATCTCGGAACTAGGTTCAGTGGACTTACTCGGTTTTGTCAGCACACGGCAGATTTTTTCACAATGACCGTAGTCCGCCGCTTGTGCATAACGGAGTGAAACTGACGAGCCTGTTCAGCGCGGTAGTGGTTTCGTTGTGCACGCTTTTCTGTACCATTCTTCGTTTTAACTTTCTGAGCGTGTTTTTAATCCAAACATATCATATCTATATGTTTTTAGAATCAGGAACCGACAAGGAATAAGATTAAAGTGTTTTTAACTCGATTTCGGAAATTTAATTGTGATCATAATTTTTATATTTTTAATTTTCAGACCTTGTTTTTAATCCAAATATAACATATTTATATGTTTTTGGAATCAGGAAATTATGTAGAATAAGATTAACGTAAATTTGGATCGTTTTATATAAAGAAAATAATTATTACAATTTTCAGATTTTTAATGACCAAAGTCATTAATTAATTTTTAAGCCACCAAGCTGAAATGCAATACCGAAGTCCGGCCTTTGTCGAAGATTGCTTTACAAAAATGTCAAACAATTTGATGGAAAAATGAGGGTGGGACAGTGCCGCCTCAACTTTTACAAAAAGTCGGATATGACGTCATCAAAAGTATTTATCGAAAAAAATTTAAATAATAGTCCGGGGATATCATTCTCAGGAACTCTCATGTCAAATTTTATAAAGATCGGTCAAGTAGTTTGGTCTGAATCGCTCTACACACACACACGCACAAACACACACACACACACACACACACACACACACACACACACACACACACACACACACACACACACACACATACACAAACACATACACACACACATACACCACGACCCTCGTCTCGATTCACCCTCTATGTTAAAACATTTAGTCAAAACTTGACTAAATGTAAAAAGAATAGACATACAGAAAAGCGTGTTATCCTGCTCAGCGCGACCACTACCACACTATTCTGCATGGCTTGTCGATTTGACTGCCTTTGCCACGAACGGTGGACTGACGAAACTACGAGTATGTGGTCTTGGTGAAAAAAGCAGTGCGTTCAGTTTCATTCTGTGAGTTCGACAGCTTGACTAAATGTTGTTATAAGTTCCTGTAAGTGCAAAAAGTTGTTCTTGCAAAGGAATACGAGTCAAAGAATTATGTGGAACAACATATTGTGGGTAAATTATTTGAAGAATGTTTAATTGGGCCGGATGCATTTTGCAAAGTGTTATGTCAGGCATGGCCTTACGCGGATGTAAATATTCATGAATTTTGAAAGACTGTTGGAATTTAATCGAAATGTGTACTACCAACACACTGTATGCCTGCCTGTCTGTCTCTGTCTCTCTGTCTGTCTCTCTCTCTCTCTCTGCCTCTGTCTCTCTCTCTCTCTGCCTCTGTCTCTCTCTGTGTCTCTGTGTCTCTTTCTGTCTCTGTGTCTCTCTCTGTCTCTGTGTCTCTCTGTGTCTCTGTGTCTCTCTGTGTCTCTGTGTCTCTCTCTCTGTCTCTCTGTCTCTCTGTCTCTCTGTCTCTCTGTCTGTCTCTCTCTCTCTCTCTCTCTCTCTCTCTCTCTCTCTCCAGACAGACAAACAAAAAACAGATACACAGAGAGGCAAATGCGGAGAGAGAGATAGATATCATGAACAACAGTTAATTAATTTTATCGGATGTACAGATACGGCTATGCAGTGTATGTTAACGCTGAACCCATAATACCAGCGAATGAAGTGCACTACTAACTCTTATCACCGCAGTGCATCACAATTATCACCACCCCCACATCCGACCATCCTTCGTGTGTCTTCCTGTTCTACAATAACGGTCTTGTTATTCTATTCCGCCTGAAAAAGACAATAATTATGCACTGGGTGAAAACAATCTAGCATTAAAGCTCCCTTAATTGGGTTTTCTATCTAATCTTACGACATGCACATCTATATATCCGTACGGCTGTTTTCGCTGAAACCAACTGCGCGCAACTGAGAACCTCGCCCCTACACAACATGCAAGCTCCTATTTACAATCTAGTTAGCATAGACCTGACAACTTCAATCTCCATGTTTGACAGAAAGAGACACAAAACACAGAGGGTGAAGAGAGACAGAGAGACAGACAGAGGGAGAGAC
Organism: Littorina saxatilis; assembly: GCF_037325665.1. Classification (NCBI taxonomy): domain Eukaryota; kingdom Metazoa; phylum Mollusca; class Gastropoda; order Littorinimorpha; family Littorinidae; genus Littorina; species Littorina saxatilis. The sequence continues at coordinate 5,200,049 of NC_090261.1, read as the reverse complement.
AGAGACAGAGAAACAGAGACAGAGACAGAGAAAGAGAGACAGAGAGCCAGACAGAAGGGCTGAAAGAGACAGAGAAAGAGAGACAGACAGACAGAGAGGGAGACAAAAAAACAGACGGACGGACAGGCAGAGAATGTGATGATCTCCTTAACCATGCGTCTGTCACAAGAAAAAAGAGGCAATATTTGTCTCAAAGAAACGGAGATAAAGCGACAACGGGGCTGATACAGCTAATACTATGGACATGTACATGCATGTATCATACAGCATGTCCAGCCTTTCCCTGTAAAGCAAGAAGATTAGTTTCAGGTAAACAGACCTGAATTCATTGTAGGCATGCACGGAGCGAGCTCGAGCTTAGTCTCCTAGCGGAACACGTTTTTCAACATTTTGAAAGAGCCATCTCGTTTTTCAATGGCTCACCACGATGGGTTTCGTGTTCCCTGCTGTCACTGACAGAAACAAACCGGAACAGAATTCACGAAATACACTCTTTGGAACATCTCCCACACAGACAGATCGGGAAATTACCCAAGGACACTGATAAGTACAACAAAAATGTCTAGCTCCCTCTCACAGGTACATAGAAACAGACCGGGGGCGGGGGAGGGGGGAGATAGACTAAGATATGGAGGGTTGTCAGAGAGAGAGAGAGAGAGAGAGAGAGAGAGAGAGAGAGAGAGAGAGAGAGAGAGACTAGGATATGGAGGGTTGTCAGAGAGAGAGAAAGAGAGAGAGACACAAAGAGAGAGAGAGACTAAGATATGGAGGGTTGTCAGAGAGAGAGAAAGAGAGAGAGACACAAAGAGAGAGAGAGACTAAGATATGGAGGGTTGTCAGAGAGAGAGAAAGAGAGAGAGACACAAAGAGAGAGAGAGAGAGAGAGAGAGACTAAGATATGGAGGGTTGTCAGAGAGAGAGAAAGAGAGAGAGACAGAAAGAGAGAGAAAGAGAGAGAGAAACTAAGATATGGAGGGTTGTCAGAGAGAGAGAGAAAGAGAGAGAGAGAAAGAGAGAGAGAGACAGAAAGAGAGAGAGAGAGAGAGAGAGACTAAGATATGGAGGGTTGTCAGAGAGAGAGAAAGAGAGAGAGAGAGAGAGAGAGAGAGAGAGAGAGAGACTAAGATATGGAGGGTTTTCAGAGAGAGAGAAAGAGAGAGAGACAGAAAGAGAGAGAGAGAGACTAAGATATGGAGGGTTGTCAGAGAGAGAGAAAGAGAGAGAGAGAGAGAGAGAGAGAGAGAGAGAGAGAGAGAGAGAGACTAAGATATGGAGGGTTGTCAGAGAGAGAGAGAAAGAGAGAGAGAGACAGAAAGAGAGAGAGAGAGAGAGAGACTAAGATATGGAGGGTTGTCAGAGAGAGAGAGAACGAGAGAGAGAGAGACAGAAAGAGAGAGAGACAGAAAGAGAGAGAGAGACTAAGATATGGAGGGTTGTCAGAGAGAGAGAAAGAGAGAGAGCCTAAGATATGGAGGGTTGTCCGAGAGAGAGAAAGAGAGAGAGACAGAAAGAGAGAGAGAGAGAGAGAGAGAGAGAGAGAGAGACTAAGATATGGAGGGTTGTCAGAGAGAGAGAAAGAGAGAGAGACACAAAGAGAGAGAGAGAGAGAGAGAGTGTGTGTGAGAGAGAGGGGGGGAGGGAGAGAGAGGGGGGGAGGGAGAGAAAGAGAAACAGAGAGATAGAGACAATGACAAAGAGAGCCAGAGAGAGAGAGAGAGAGAGAGAGAGAGAGAGAGTGAGAGAGAGAGAAACAGGGAGAGAGGGAGGGACAAAAAGAGAAACAGCAAGAGATAGAAAGCGAGAGAGAGAGAGAGAGAGAGAGAGAGAGAGAGAGAGAGAGAGAGAGAGAGAGAGAGAGAGAGAGAGAGAGGAGAGGGGGGTTTAGGACTCGAGGGCGGCCGGCTGTTATCAAGAGCAAGATTGTACACTACAAAGTATAGACCAGAACATCGATTTTTTTCCCCAACAGGTTTTTAAGAGCGGAACCTGCAAGCCGGGCTCAACGGAAAAAAAATGGGAAAAGATTGACGGAGGTTACGGCATTCCATTTCCGGCTTGACAATTGCAACGTAAAAACATATGTTTACCGACTATAAACAACGCACTATGGGGGAAAATAGGGCCACGACACTCGCGCGTTACTGCAGGAAGCCTTGTTTGTGGAGCCATTAGTTTGAAAATGTTGCCATTGGCCATTTCAAGTTAACATTCGATTCCAGTGACTGTGGACGTTTGTAAAACAACGGAGATTCATATTGATCTTTAATTTCTACCAATATGAGGAACTAAGCTAGATTACATCCACTTGCAATTTGTGTTGGTACCCCCCGCGGGTTAGGGGGAAGAATTTACCCGATGCTCCCCAGCATGTCGTAAGAGGCGACTAATATAACGGATTATGTTTCTCCTTTTACCCTTGTTAAGTGTTTCTTGTATAGAATATAGTCAATGTTTGTAAAGATTTTAGTCAAGCAGTATGTAGGAAATGTTAAGTCCTTTGTACTGGAAACTTGCATTCTCCCAGTAAGGTCATATATTGTACAACGTTGCAAGCCCCTGGAGCAATTTTTTTATTAGTGCTTTTGTGAACAAGAAACAATTAACAAGTGGCTCTATCCCACCCCCCCCCCCTCCCCTTTCCCCGTCGCGATATAACCTTGAACGGTTGAAAACGACGTTAAACACCAAATAAAGAAACAATTTGTGTTTTTTGTTTCATACGTTATAACTTATTGCGTGGATTTATTGTCGCCAGTAAATTACTTCCTTTGCTACTGGCCTTATTGCTTTTCAAAATTGCAGACAGCTGCAACTTTATAATGTGGGATTTGGTTGTGAATTGTTGACGGGCGCAATGGTCTTGGGGATAAGACGCTGCCTTCCAAGCGGACTTTTCCCCACATTTTGATGATCTCCCAGGTCAATTTATGCGCAGACCTCCAAGCGGACTTTTCCCCACATTTTGATGATCTCCCAGGTCAATTTGTGCGCAGACCTCCAAGCGGACTTTTCCCCACATTTTGATGATCTCCCAGGTCAATTTGTGCGCAGACCTGCAAGCGGACTTTTCCCCACATTTTGATAATCTCCCAGGTCAATTTATGCGCAGACCTGCAAGCGGACTTTTCCCCACATTTTGATGATCTCCCAGGTCAATTTATGCGCAGACCTGCAAGCGGACTTTTCCCCACATTTTGATAATCTCCCAGGTCAATTTATGCGCAGACCTGCAAGCGGACTTTTCCCCACATTTTGATGATCTCCCAGGTCAATTTATGCGCAGACCTGCAAGCGGACTTTTCCCCACATTTTGATGATCTCCCAGGTCAATTTATGCGCAGACCTGCAAGCGGACTTTTCCCCACATTTTGATGATCTCCCAGGTCAATTTATGTGCAGACCTGCAAGCGGACTTTTCCCCACATTTTGATGATCTCCCAGGTCAATTTATGCGCAGACCTGCAAGCGGACTTTTCCCCACATTTTGATGATCTCCCAGGTCAATTTATGCGCAGACCTGCAAGCGGACTTTTCCCCACATTTTGATGATCTCCCAGGTCAATTTATGCGCAGACCTGCAAGCGGACTTTTCCCCACATTTTGATGATCTCCCAGGTCAATTTATGCGCAGACCTCCAAGCGGACTTTTCCCCACATTTTGATGATCTCCCAGGTCAATTTGTGCGCAGACCTCCAAGTGTCTTTTCCCCCTTCGTGTGAACACGCAAGGCCAAGTGCGCAAGGAGAAAAATCAGTTATCTGTAGGTTATAGAAACACGAAAATACCAAGCATGCATCCCCCAAAGGCGGCAAATGGCTGCCTAAATGGCAGGGTCAAAACGTGCATACACGTACACACTGTGGGCGTTTCAGCCAATGAACGAAGGAGGAGGAGGAGGTTTAAATTACTATGATAATATGAATACAACTGCTTGGAACAGTGTAAACAATAAAAGGTCTACTTTCACACAGGGCTGGCGCATAATCAACACGTCGCCTGACCTTGACAATGTCGCTGTACATTCGTCGCACGTGCACGTTGTTAACTAGAGTTCAGTCACATTTAACGTGATTATTCGGCGTCGAGTTAGTGTGGATTCAGGCACACACGAAGGAAGCACGATGAAGCGAAAAGAAGAACAGAACACACGACAAGGCGAACAGAAAAACGGCGAACAGAAAAACGGCGAACAGAAAAACGGCGAAAAGAAAATCGATCTTCACTCTAAGTACGGCGCATGAAGTAATTTTTACTAAATTCATGAAATGTTGCATTGTCTTTGATCTGGTCAGGCTTGTACGTGGCATAACCCCATCCCTCGTGTACACTACATTGGGGTGTGCACGTTAAAGATCCCACGATTGACAAAAGGGTCTTTCCTGGCAAAATTGTATAGGCATAGATAAAAATGTCCACCAAAATACCCGTGTGACTTGGAATAATAGGCCGTGAAATATATGCGCCGAAATGGCTGCGATCTGCTGGCCGATGTGAATGCGTGACGTATTGTATAAAAAAAATTCCATCTCACACGGCATAAATAAATCCCTGCGCCTTAAATATGTGCGCGATATAAATTGCATAAAAAAAATTTAAATAAAAATAAATCCCTGCGCTTAGAACTGTACCCACGGAATACGCGCGATATAAGCCTCATATTGATTGATTGATTGATTGATTGATTGATCCCTCCACTTGGTCACATACCAAACATTAACAGTCTCTAAATGTACAGAATGTGATCTTCTGGCCTGCAACATATACTCCTCCACGTACAGTGTGTAGTTTATACTTTAATACCCCGTTTCTTTTGTCCAATCTAAAAGTCCACCTACACGTCACCAACGTAAAATTCTTTCTTTGCCGTGTAAGATTTTAGCAGAAAATGAAGACGGAATGATGCTCCAGGTCCCAGACACAAATTGAAGGTTACCACCAATTTCTTCCGACATCACAAGGCACAACAAAGAACGGACAGCATTACAGCATTACCGCGCACCATCTCAAACTGTAATAACGGTGCTTTCAAAAACAACAGGGGGAGGGGGAGGGGGATTTGGGGAAGACTGAATAAAGACAAAGCCAAAAGGGAGATCAGCACACACAAAAAGAAGACAAAAGGGAGACATACAGGGTATAGGGTGGAAGTAAATGGAGAGAGCCATAAAAAAGAAATGAGGGGAGACAAAAGCCGCTGACGAAAATCGATTGTTGTAGAGGCTTTATAACTGGTTATCACCGGTTCAACGTCGATCGATAGATTTGAAGTGAGTGGAACAGGCCCAAGTACATGCAGGTCTGAAAGCGGGTATCAAAAATGCAGACAGGTGGAAACAAAGCGTCTCACTTCAGGTACTAACACAAAACAGCTGATCATTGTAATTATAAGGATTCAAGAACATTACCCTTACTCGAACACAATATTTTCAGCAGCTTGTATTATAACGGACGCTTGTAGATGTATTGTTCCGTTTCTGCAAAACTTTTGGCGGTTTACGTACCTGGTTCCACGCTGTCCATTGTAGGTTCTTTCTTTCTGTTTGCTTAACGCCCAGCCGACCACTAAGGGCCATATCAGGGCGGTGCTGCTTTGACATATAACGTGCGCCACACACAAGACAGAAGTCGCAGCACAGGCTTCATGTCTCACCCAGTCACATTATTCTGACACCGGACCAACCAGTCCTAGCACTAACCCCATAATGCCAGACGCCAGGCGGAGCAGCCACTAGATTGCCAATTTTAAAGTCTTAGGTATGACCCGGCCGGGTTCGAACCCACGACCTCCCGATCACGGGGCGGACGCCTTACCACTAGGCCAACCGTGCCGGTCCATTGTAGGTTGTCCCGAGGAAACACATATCATTTATTACACATATCATTTATTACACATATCATTTATTACACATATCATTTATTACACATATCATTTATTACACATATCATTTATTACACATATCATTTATTACACATATCATTTATTACACATATCATTTATTACACATATCATTTATTACACATATCATTTATTACAAACTTGGGCTTCATTGTTCGTTTTTCAATTGTGTATTCTAAAGTCTGACAAAAAAATGTATGTCGGATCCTGTTCCTGAAACGATTTAGTTCTTTAGTACTCGATACAAAAATAATTTTCGACCTGAATTTGACATAATTATTCTCCAAATCTTGAAGGGAATTTGCGCTCTTTTGGCTTGTTTGAATACAATTCACATCAGTTTCAGTTTCCTCACTGCCAATCAGACGACAAAGAAGAACACAAGTGAACATAACCATGACTGCGGTCAGACCAATGGCTCTAGATTTCAGTACGCTGTCTTCTAATTGATTTATATCATTTTTAATTCGCAGTGGTAATACGTTTGTTGTCGGATTAACACATAATGTTTGCTGTAAAACTGCATGACTCCCGATAGCTCCAACGTTTTTTTTTGTAATTGTTTTTTTTTTGTGTGTGGGGGGGGGGGGCAGACGTATACAACATATGAAATTAAATTAATGGAAACACACCTGGTGCCCTCGCATACCAAAACAGATTGACATGTTCCCCCATGTATCAAGTCCGGCTGCCTCTTTTAGTAAAGTCGCTATGTCCGCATGAACAGCGATGCCTAAGGTAATTTCGTAAAGGGATTTCTTTTTTCATTCGATTTTTGCTCTGACTTACTTCCCCAATGCTCGTTGTCATTTACAAGACTAATAGAAGTTGCCTTCTGGAGTATGCACTAAAATACGGTAGTCTTTCCAATCGCTGCGGTTTTGAGGAGAGAGATAGAGAAGGGGGGGGGGGTAGGGTGGAGAGTGGGGGCGAAGAGATACTGACAGAAAAAGAGAGAGAGAGAGAGAGAGAGAGAGAGAGAGAGAAATGGATGGACAGACAGACGGACGCGCACACACACACACACACACACACACACACACACAGTGAAAGAAAGACACACATACAGAGAGATAGGGAGAGAACGTGATAGAGAGACAAAGACAGGCAAAGAGACAGACCGACAGGAATGTAAAACTGTAAGTTTCGAGTCAATGAAGACTTTGTCGTGAAAAAGGCCGGCGTAACAACTGACAACGGCAACTATTTTCCACACTGCCATGCGACATGCATTGTCAATAACCTGAACACATCTGCCGCACTTTTTGATTGCAGCAACCAGAATTAACTTTTATCTATTTTGGGTACAATTCAAATGCAGCTACAAGAATTAGCCAGTGCAATTCAACTACTGAAATCATTTCTGGGGATGCAACAAAAAATATATAGAAAGAAAAAATGCATTTTCTTCGTTGCAAGAAATAACAATTTTCTTGACGGATTACAAGGGAGCTCCACTGATGTCGTTTGTTTTTGTCAGACGCGTCGTCTTCTGCTCCCAGAATGGATGAGAAGCAGAGCAGTTACACAAAAACGATACGATTCCCAAGGGGGATGGCCACAAGAGATGGCACGGCTGGACGCGTAGGCGTGCTGATCTATCAGTGAAACAAACAGGTGGGGGGGGGGGGGGGGATTTAGCTTTGTTGCCGGAGAACCATTTCAGCAAATTAATTATATCAGCGAGAGAATACAATACGTTGAATGATACTAACAGTGTAATGACGTGGGTCAGTTTTCTATATAAGCGAAGTACAGCCGAAAACAAAACTGAGATAGAAAGATCTTCAGGGAATAGAAGTATGTATTCGATAAATAAAGAGGAAGCCAAATATAGAGCTGCGGCTTGAGGTAAGAAGAAAACATTTTAATAAGAGAAGGACTGCAAGATTAAGAGGGAGGGAGGCAGGGGGGGGGGAGAAAGACAGACTGACAGACAGACAGAGACACAGAGAGACAGAGACAGACAGAGACAGAGACAGAAAGAGAAGAGGAGTGGGTGAGCTTAATCGTGAAACAAGTCACGTAAGGCGAAAATACAACATTTAGTCAAGTAGCTGTCGAACTCACAGAATGAAACTGAACGCAATGCAACGCAGCAAGACCGTATACTCGTAGCATCGTCAGTCCACCGCTCATGGCAAAGGCAGTGAAATTGACAAGAAGAGCGGGGTAGTAGTTGCGCTGAGAAGGATAGCACGCTTTTCTGTACCTCTCTTCGTTTTAACTTTCTGAGCGTGTTTTTAATCCAAACATATCATATCTATATGTTTTTAAATCAGGAACCGACAAGGAATAAGATGTAAGTGTTTTTAAATTGATTTCAAAAATTTAATTTTGATCATAATTTTTATATTTTTAATTTTCAGAGCTTGTTTTTAATCCAAATATAACATATTTATATGTTTTTGGAATCAGAAAATGATGGAGAATAAGATGAACGTAAATTTGGATCGTTTTATAAAAAAAAAAATTTTTTTACAATTTTCAGATTTTTAATGACCAAAGTCATTAATTAATTTTTAAGCCACCAAGCTGAAATGCAATACCGAAGTCCGGGCTTTGTCGGAGATTACT
>NC_090261.1:5184075-5186575 GCF_037325665.1 Littorina saxatilis | reverse complement strand
TGCAGATAAAACAAAGAGAATAGACCACAAGTCATATCACTGTAATATGTGATCTTCATGTTGAATATTTGTTTGTTTGTTTGTTTGCTTAACGCCCAGCCGACCACGAAGGACCATATCAGGGCGGTGCTGCTTTTGACATATAACGTGCGCCACACACAGAAGTCGCAGCACAGGCTTCATGTCTCACCCAGTCACATTATTCTGACACCGGACCAACCAGTCCTAGCACTAATCCCATAATGCCAGACGCCAGGCGGAGCAGCCACTAGATTGCCAATTTTAAAGTCTTAGGTATGACCCGGCCGGGGTTCGAACCCACGACCTCCCGATCACGGGGCGGACGCCTTACCACTAGGCCAACCGTGCCGGTCATGTTGAATAAAAGGAAGACATTCCAAAATGAGAAATCCAAAAAAATAAACAAGGTATGGACATTTTCTTTATATCATTATATATCATTTTTCTTATCTTCAAATACAATTAGAAAAACACACACAGAGCAAGAGAGTATATAATTATATGAAACAACTGTGCAAAAAGTAAACACAAAAGCTTGTGGTGAATATTGCACGGTTAGGTTACTTTCTACTAATGCTATCTATGTTTCAACTGGCAACCATAAAACGACTTACTGTCGCGTGGGAGTAATCATATACCGTAAAGTACCTTGTAAGCGCCCAGTATCGAGTAAGCGCCCACCCCCCACTTTTAGTCCAAAACCGTGCATAGGGTATAGTACCTTGTAAGCGCCCACCCCCCACTTTACACCATTGAAATCAGGGAAAATAAAAATTCCGCACTTGATCTGCTAGTTTTGTGAATGATTTCCCTTTCTTGCAAACCCTATCACGTGTGTCTGCACGCCTTGGATCTAAACGCCTGCAAGTCAATGATTACAAGATGCCACGGATCAAATCGTACACCGTTGCATTTAAGCTGTCAGCTCTTGACTATTTGGATAATAACGCCAATGGAAACACACACACTCTTACACACACACACACACACACACACACACAATACTCCCCCTCCTCTCTCTCTCTCTCTCTCTCTCTCTCTCTCTCTCTCTCTCTCTCTCTCTCTCTCTCTCTCTCTCTCTCTCTCTCTCTCTCTCTCTCTCTCTCTCTCTCTCTCTCTCTCTCTCTCTCTCTCTCTCTCTCTCTCTTTCTGCCGAAAACAGTCTTTGGCCAAGTAAAATAGACTGCTGCACATATCCAGAAGACGTACCCCTTGTTCAAGGGAAACAGAGACACAGTGCGGCCGACAGCGGCACCTCTGCAGACAAGAAAAGGATGCGACGACATTTGTCTCCCCAAGCTCTTCTAATGACAATACGAACAAGAAAAACAATGGAAGATGAAAAAAGAAAGAAGATATGATTACGAAGTGATCAAAGATCACATTTCTTACTGAAAACTGCTCGTGCATAGGGTGTAGTACCTGGTAAGCGCCCACCCCCTACTTTGGGTCGGAATTGGTGCACAGGGGGGGGGGGGGGGGGGGGGGCGCTTACAAGGTACTTTACGGTACATGTAGAATTGATGGATTTAGCTATCCCTTGCTTTTGCGCTTTCAATGGTGGAATATATAATGGGTTGTAGCGAGCTGTGACTGAACCAAACCGGCAGCGGTGAAACACAATGGCAAGGAATTGATTGTTAGCACTGGGGCGCGTTTCACGTGCACGATTCCCAAGGTCACAGACCGGGGAACAGGATGCTGTGTTGTTCTGTTCACTGATGCGTGGCTGCTTTTATGTTCAGTTTGGCGTTGAGAGGCTCCCGTAAAGCCAGTGGATGGAAGCGATATATGAATGGGACAGTCGATGAATATGTATGAAATCCTGGTTTTGTTGTCGTCTTACTTCCATGCCAACTTTGCGGTACTGCATTGTCAGTCACTGATCAATATCGGTTACAGGCGTCTCTCTCGCACATGCTCTGTCTGTTTGTCTGTCTCCCTCACCATTGTTCGGGTTTGTGCACATTGAATGTCAATGTCTCTCTGTCTCTCTGTCTCTCTGTCTCTCTCTCTCTTTCTCTCTCTCTTTCTCTCTTTCTCTCTTTCTCTCTGTCTCTCTGTCTCTCTTTCTCTCTTTCTCTCTTTCTCTCTTTCTCTCTCTCTCTTTCTCTCTTTCTCTCTTTCTCTCTCTCTCTCTATGTCTCTCTGTCTCTCTGTCTCTCTGTCTCTCTGTCTCTCTCTCTTTCTCTCTTTCTCTCTCTCTCTCTCTCTCTCTCTCTCTCTCTCTCTCTCTCTCTCTCTCTCTCTCTCTCAACACAACCCACAGATTTACAGGAACAAATACTTGTCCAAGCATAATCTACATATCACAAACAAACTCAACCATATTTTATCAAAACACACAGGAATAAACATACATGCGAGTTACTAGACACTCTACATCTACCGACATGAAACAAAAATGCCTCACAAAACACATACACAAGAAGCAAAAATCCCCCCAAGAAATGAGTTTGTTCCTACCGGCTTTCCTGGT
>NC_090261.1:5174075-5179075 GCF_037325665.1 Littorina saxatilis | reverse complement strand
CACCGGATGTGTTCAGAAATGTTTTGTTGTGGTTTTGAATATGGAGTTTGTGAAAAACAGTGCAGCAAAATGCTTTTCATAATTGTTTTGCGGTAAAGATAGCAAAATCGGAACAGTAGCGCTAGCAATCATAACATACATACAGACAAACAAACAAAAACCTTTGTGGTGAGCCGATAGTCTCTCAAGTCGTCACAACCAAAACCAGACTTTAAAATTTAAAAATCAACAAATTCTGAACACGCACAAGCGTACTAAAAAAGCATTTATTCCAGCACAGTAGAAAGAGAATGCAATGTTGAATTCCTAGTGAGTCTTCAGGTTTCCAATAAAGCAGAAAGACCAGATTTGGCCGGGTCGATATCTACTATCGACCCGATAGTAGATATCTTTATTGAAGAGACTTTCTCGTGACTTCTGCGAGAAGTATTTTCAATCCGAAGGGTTTGATACATGCCACCCCTCCACTAAAAACCCATCAATCCCTTCCTATGGCATTTCTGAACCTAAAAGGTTTGCATACAATTATGTGCGTATGAAATTGTTTACATAAGATTATGCGAGTATGAAATTGTTTACATACAATTATGCGCGTATGAAAATTGTTCCACATACAATTATGCGCGTATGCAATTGTTCACGAGATGGGGATGAGAGGGAGCATTCTCAGCCCAAAATGTGTAAACCTTGTGTGACAGTATTCATCCCGCCAGATAGTCGTATCGTCCTAGTTCGCATGATTTATTCCCATGATTTAATATCGCCGTGGGGTTCCAGTGGCCCGCGACACTTTGGCCCGGCTGTGTTTGACCTACTTATCACTGTGTGACATTGTCTCGTGTCTCACGTGGTGAGTTACTTTGTGTCACACAGAATGCAGTGAGCTGGAAAGAGCGGAAAGACAAGTGACGACGTGTGACTGTGTGATTTTAGTTTTTTTCTGATGTGAATGTGTGTGTGAAAACAATAAGTATTGTCCATAATAGTCCTATGAAAATATTCAAAATCGCAGTAAACTCCATAAATTCACACACTCTGTGACCACGAACACGGGAACGGATGATGACCTCACTCACACATGGTGAGAAACCGCACATTGTTTGAACAAACCAGGCAATGAAAACGTACATGTCATTCAGCTCAAACAGAAGAAATAGTATAATTGCGCGCGCACACACACACACACACACACACACACACACACTCGCACATACACGCATGCGCACACACGCACGCACCACCACCCACCCCCACACACTCGCACATACATCCACACGCACACGAATTGATCGACTTCGCTCGCTTTCACACACACACACACACACACACACACAACATTCACAAGCAAATTGGCATTACATTTTCACATGCACTTACTTGCAAGGGTTGAAAACGCCCCTGTTCGCTGTATACATCAGTTTAAATAGGCAGTGAGGACGCACAGGTTATGAAATAATAATAAAGGGGTAAAACACAAGCAGTTTCACTTGATACACAACGTGACTTGTTGTCGGTCTCCATATATATTTCAATTCCAACACGTGGAAGTGACGTCACATTCTGGAAGAAGATTGCACATTTTGAGATTCGTGCAGTGTGACGACGAACCTTACACGGGGCAAAAGTCAGGAGATTCCCACGTTTGTGATACTTGCACGTGAATTCTTCAGTATACTATGCAGTTTGTTGCTCTGACAAGCTTTGCTATTACGGTACAATCAGGGCAGTTTGCCTATGACATGATCCGCTTGCATGGCCACATATCCAACTTTGCTCCCCCATAATGATGAGACAAAAAACCGAGGTCCCTTCGTGTACACTACATTGGGGTGTGCACGTTAAAGATCCCACGATTGGCAAAACTGTATAGGCATAGATAAAAATGTCCACCAAATACCCGTTTGACTTGGAATAATAGGCCGTGAAAGGTGAATGTTCGCCTAATAGGCTTGAAGTTTGCTGGTCGATGTGAATGCGTTATATATTGTGTGTAAAAAATGTCTGTTTGTCTGTCTGTCTGTAAAAAAAATTCCATTTCAAACGGCAGAAATTAATATGTAAAGCGCGGAGAGCACAGTTGTGGTTCGCGCTATATAAGCTCCCCATAATAAAAATAATAATAATGAGTAAAAAAAACAATGCAAACACTTAGCTTTCTTGTCAATTCTCTTTAACACAAGATACATTCTTCTACATTCTTCTACATTGTCACTTTTGCTCTCAGGTCACCTGTTTGTTTGTTTGTTTGTTGTTGTTGTTGTTGTTGTTTTCTTGCTTGCAACACAATCTGTGTGGTTCTATAGTTTACATATGAAATCTTTCCATGAAATCGACTTTTTCCGGATAACCTTTTTTTTTCTTTTTTTTTGGGGGGGGGAAGGAAACATGATGCTATTCAAAGTTAATTGTCAAACATCACCAGCAATACAATAGAGGACTCTAGATTACCAATCTTGTTAAAACAAATTATAAACCCTCTGTTGTTTCGCAAACAACAAATTAAGTTTTGTGTAGCTTTTGGTTTTGGAGCAGTAACGCAGCAGTATCTTGACAATACCTTTAATACAGTCATAACAACAAACAACAGAGAAGGAGTGAACGGCCCAAAGCCTTTGTAGAATAGTCACTGAATTTTTAACTATATACGGTTAACATAACAAGAAATTCCTCCGAGGTAGGAAAAACACCCCCGTCCTTACCATTCTCACTGCCACCAACTGAGAAGGTTATTTCCCTTTGACCATTAATATGTCCCTCTATAAGTCCTTGTAGAATCTTAATCCACCAATAACTCCCTAACCGTGTGTTTGACTTGTCCCAATTTTTGTAAGGACCGTCTCAGGAATGTATAAAACCTGTTCACCAAGTTTGGTGACGATCGGTCCGTTCATTCTTGAGATCTATATGCGAACACAAACAAACAAACACATCGACCGAATCCTATACACACCCCTATACCGGGGGTGTAAAAATGAGCTTCGTAAGACTATGATGAATGAGGTTAATTCCAGCGTATATCGCGCTCATAGACCATTCCATGACCATTCCTGATCAGTGATGTTTCTTGCTTTGGTGGTGCTGGTCTCTCTGTATATCTGTATTTCTGTATGTCTGTTTGTGCTGTCCCTTTGTCTGTCCGTCCGTCCGTCCGTCCGTCCGTCGGTCCGCCTATATGTCTGTCTGTCTGTCTGTCTGTCTGTCGCGAGAACACAAGTATAGCTGTGTTCCTTTCTTTGATTTACTAGTGCAAAAGATTGAAAAGAAGAAAAACATTATTTCAAAACTAAAAACAAAGTCTGCCTCGACAGGAGGTATTAACTTAATCACACACACACACACACACACACACACACACACACACACACACACACACACACACACACACACACACACACACACAAGCACGCACGCAAGCACACACACACATACACACACACACACACACACACACACACACACACACACACTGAAATCAATATATATAAGCACAATAAGGAGAATCATAAAATTGCAAGACGCAAATAAGTCCGTAAAACAATACACAAAGAAAGACAGTAATTGTCTTTCTAACTACAGTGCGTCTGCAGAATTAACTTCGTCAGAAGTCCATGCTCGATGTTGCTATATCCAATAAGTTTGTTTCGCTGGAAAAGCATTCCATAAAATATGTGTTTGTATCCAGGGTGAATACGTCTGTGACAAGAGAGTGGGGAATATTTTTAGATGTATCGTTTGAACATTCGTTTCCCTTCTTTCAGTCATGTGACGTCAGAGGACGACTATCTCATATCTCGACTACAAAAGAGGGCATGCTTCTTCGCGTTCAATCGTTAAAAACAAAGAAGATGTACCACTTAAATTAATACATTAATATTTGTGTATTTTGACCCAAAAAAATAGGACACTATATACAGATCTCGACAATCCTATTTCAACGCGGTCTCACGGAACAACGGCTGTAACATGTAATACATCTAACAAATAATGTATCTGTCTGGACAGTTTTGAGCGAGTGAACTTGCAGCCTTGTGTCCTGAATCTGTGCCATAATCAACTGCTGCGTCATTCTTCATACTCAGCTTTTTTTAACTTCTCGGTAATACTTGCCCCCACTTCTTTTGAAACAAGTTTGACTGTTGTTGTAAGTTTGCAGCTAAAGTCTGATGAATGCTTGTGTTTGCATGTATGGTTTGCGAAGCTGTGGAAACGCGTCTTTCATAACACGGATCTCGACAATTCAACAGACGTAAACCAACGGACGTCTTCGAAGTTCGGGGTTTTTTTCAAAGTCGACGCTAAAAGTGAAAATGATAAGGACTGACATATACTGGGCATCAAAAAGGTTCTTATGGCGCAAAGTAAAATAATGAAATAAAATAAAACCTTAAACAGACACACATAATGAATTACGACTGGCAAGTTTCGGTCGTCCAGTACCTCTATAGAAATCATTGTTAACACTTTACAGATGACATCATTTGAGCTTTTATTAAAATTGCCATGGCGCCGTCTTTTGATACTCAAGTCACATGAAATTACTCTGGGTTTCTTTTTATCGCTGAAGGAAATTGTCCACGGTTTCAAAAGCCGTCGTGCAGTTATTCTCAGACCCGCGCGCGCGCCTAGTATACAGGGAACTCCATTCCTCCAAAGCTACGTTTTTATCTCGTTCAAGCAATCATCTTCATTACCACAATTCTGTTCAGCCTTTTACACGGGATAGGAGCAGCAGATCTTGAATGGTAAACATGATCGCTAACACTACAAGAAAAATACATTTAAAAAAACAAAATGTTTTGTTTTTCTCAAAATAAATGTGTTATCAAGGTTCTCTTTTTTGCCTACAAGCTATATTTTAAGGAACAAAAATGGTGGGGTGTTTTAAAAAATAAATGTAATTTCAATGTTCTTGTTTTTGAGCTACATCTAAAAAACCCACAAATGTTGGTTTTTTACTCAAAATAAATGTGTTTTCAAGAATTTCTTTTTTTGCCTGCCAG
>NC_090261.1:5164075-5171575 GCF_037325665.1 Littorina saxatilis | reverse complement strand
ACAGCCGAATCATCTTTAACGCGCCTGATCATACAACGCAACAAACCTGTGTCCAGCTCTCCTAACAGAACTGCTTCTAAAATATTGCTTCAGAATATGCTTTGGCGGTTTTAGTTTCCAGTAAAACCGTGACTGAGCTCTGACATAATCGATAATCTGCAAACACGTGCGAATCATGTTTATGCTGTGGTGCTTGCAAGCTTTACGTGTAAACAATAAAACGCAGCCTCGGGGTAACCCACTTTTTTGGACAGTTTATGTAATAATGATCGACAGAGCTGGATGCTGCTCGGAGCCGGTGCGTAGTTTTTAGTGGCTGCTGTTTCCTGTCACAAACGTGTGCGTAATGCACAGTGGGTGTTGATGCCTGGCTGCTTGTTTTTTTTGTTAACCCATGGAGACAACAGCAAGAGCTCATCTATCCGCCGGACACCCGCTTAGGCTCTCTTCCAAAGCAAAGAAAATGAAATATGTGCGGATAAAAAAAAGTTAGGCTTTCATAATTCAAAATTCCGTAAGTAAAATGAGCTTATCTTATGGCCTGCATTAAATTCAGTTGGACTTTTACAACGGTAATGCAGATGTAACTTTCCGGGGAACGAATTAAACCACCGTGGAACCGCTAGAGTTGTCGCGTTATGATCAACAAGCAAATGCAGAGGGGATAAGAAAGTGTGAAAACAAATGATCAGCATCAACCATCCCCGATGTCACACTTCTTCTCCTTTATCACAAAAACCAGATATGTATATATAGTAGATGTCACGATATTAAAACTGAATTAAGTTCTGTTGGAACCGAACCAGCCCCTTTACGCTTCTTCTCCCTGTGGCTTCATGAGTTGGTTACAAACAGCCGGCCATGAAAGATTAACGAAAGCGAGTCAGTTCGTCTTTCGCGACAGTCTCATCACTGAGAGGCGCTAGGCTGCAGTCCCTCCCAGAGGTAGTCCCCCCCGACAGGCTGTCCTTCCCGCCACTTCTGCGCATGTGCGAAACATCACGTGATTTCCCCCGGTACGTGTTTCCGGTTTATCTGGCGCGGTCAGGCGAATGGCGACAAAAGCCTGTAATGGAGGGTCTTGAACGACAGAGTGTACAGTAGAGCTTTGTGGTGGTTGCTTTTACTGCTTTTTCCGTTATATTGTGGGGTTTTCTCTCTGTTTATAGCCTCTCTCCCTCTCTCTCTCTCTCTCTCTCTCTCACTCTCTCTCTTTCTCTCTCTATCTTAATCTCTCTCCCTCCTACGCTCTCTCTCCCTCGCACCTCTCTCTCTCTCTCTTCAGTCTCTCTCCCCTCTCTCTCTCTCCCTCTCTGTCTCTCCCTCTCTGTCAAGTGTCGTGTAACACTCTGTCTCTCCCTCTCTGTATCTCTCGTTTTCTCTCTCTCCCTCTCTCTCTCTCTTTTTCTCTCTCAACATTGTAGGCTGCTGTTACTCCCACAGTGCAACAGTTGGCCGCGCTTAGTCCGTTACCTGCCTCATCATCCGAACTTCCGTTATATTATTAAAAAAAAAATTTAAATTAAAATACAAGGCCCATCCACACCATTAGCACAGTAAACCGCAGATTAAAAGACGAAAGCACAATCCTCGCGCCCACACTGTCCAAAGTTAAGCCGCTCTTTGCGAGCGCTTTGGGTGCAGAAGGTTTCCAACGCCTCCTCCTGCTGTCGAGAACACCCCCGATCCGGTGGGAGTTTAACAGTGTGGGGCAATTTGCACAAAAGCGTGTTCGCACCTTTCAAGGAGGCACTAGCTGGACGATTTAAGACGGCTTTTCTCTACCACTCTGAGGCAGTTTTTCAGTTTGGCTTGCGTCGTCGATGAAAGTTTCACGTTATTTTCCGGCGGCTTCTAAAACATGCGTGTGTTTTGATAACAGAAATATCTCCATAACTCTTCTTTTTCTGTGGCTTTCAGTGAGTTCAGTAATCGTTTTCTTCCAAATTTCATGCAAAACTGTTACTACAATGCAACGCGTCTTCCTCTTTTAAAACAACGTACAAATGGGGGGGGGGGGGGGGGGGGGATACTGCGAGCGGCTTTCTCCAAGCAGCTAAAAACATGTATGTGCTTTTTTGATGAAAGCTTGCTTCCAGATAATCATGCTTTAAAATCTTTCTTCAGTACAAGAACATCAGCTTAATGTTAATATGGTAAGCTTACTCTATACATAAATCAAAAAGAACAATAATAACGGAAACTAACCATAGTCGTTCAACAATAACCTAACAGCGAAATGCAGAACCAACTCATTATTACTTCAAGATTGCCATGAACTATTCAGAATGTAACTGACTGGCACATATCATTCCAGCAATTTGCTGTTAATGACTAAAAGCACCGATTAACTACCTAATGAGTGCAACCATTCCTCAAAGTATATGTAGTAACCGTGATTACTGGCAGGATTAACACGTCTGTGATGGTCGAGATGATCGTGACACGTCTGTGATGGTTGAGATGATCGTGACACGTCTGTGATGGTTGAGATGATCGTGACAGGTCTGTGATGGTTGAGATGATCGTGACACGTCTGTGATGGTCGAGATGATCGTGACACGTCTGTGATGGTTGAGATGATCGTGACACGTCTGTGATGGTTCAGATGATCGTGACAGGTCTGTGATGGTTCAGATGATCGTGACACGTCTGTGATGGTTGAGATGATCGTGACACGTCTGTGATGGTTGAGATGATCGTGACACGTCTGTGATGGTTCAGATGATCGTGACACGTCTGTGATGGTTCAGATGATCGTGACACGTCTGTGATGGTTCAGATGATCGTGACACGTCTGTGATGGTTCAGATGATCGTGACAGGTCTGTGATGGTTCAGATGATCGTGACACGTCTGTGATGGTCAAGATGATCGTGACACGTCTGTGATGGTTCAGATGATCGTGATAGGTCTGTGATGGTTCAGATGATCGTGACACGTCTGTGATGGTTCAGATGATCGTGATAGGTCTATGATGGTTCAGATGATCGTGACACGTCTGTGATGGTTGAGATGATCGTGACACGTCTGTGATGGTTCAGATGATCGTGACACGTCTGTGATGGTTCAGATGATCGTGACACGTCTGTGATGGTTCAGATGATCGTGACAGGTCTGTGATGGTTCAGATGATCGTGATAGGTCTGTGATGGTTCAGATGATCGTGACAGGTCTGTGATGGTTCAGATGGTCGTGACAGGTCTGTGATCGTTCAGATGATCGTGACACGTCTGTGATGGTTGAGATGATCATGATAGGTCTGTGATGGTTCAGATGATCGTGACACGTCTGTGATGATTGAGATGATCGTGACAGGTCTGTGATGGTTCAGATGATCGTGACAGGTCTGTGATGGTTCAGATTATCGTGACACGTCTGTGATGGTTGAGATGATCGTGACAGGTCTGTGATGGTTCAGATGATCGTGACAGGTCTGTGATGGTTCAGATGATCGTGACAGGTCTGTGATGGTTGAGATGATCGTGACAGGTCTGTGATGGTTCAGATGATCATGACAGGTCTGTGATGGTTCAGATGATCGTGACAGGCCTGTGATGGTTCAGATGATCGTGAGAGGTCTGTGATGGTTCAGATGATCGTGACAGGTCTGTGGTGGTTCAGATGATCGTGACAGGTCTGTGATGGTTCAGATGATCGTGACAGGTCTGTGATCGTTCAGATGATCGTGACACGTCTGTGATGGTTGAGATGATCGTGATAGGTCTGTGATGGTTCAGATGATCGTGACACGTCTGTGATGGTTGAGATGATCGTGACAGGTCTGTGGTGGTTCAGATGATCGTGACAGGTCTGTGATGGTTCAGATGATCGTGACAGGTCTGTGATGGTTCAGATGATCGTGACAGGTCTGTGATGGTTCAGATGATCGTGACAGGTCTGTGATGGTTCAGATGATCGTGACAGGTCTGTGATGGTTCAGATGATCGTGACAGGTCTGTGATGGTTCAGATGATCGTGACACGTCTGTTATGGTTGAGATGATCGCGACACGTCTGTGATGGTTCAGATGATCGTGACACGTCTGTTATGGTTGAGATGATCGTGACACGTCTGTTATGGTTCAGATGATCGTGACACGTCTGTTATGGTTGAGATGATCGTGACACGTCTGTGATGGTTGAGATGATCGTGACAGGCCTGTGATGGTTGAGATGATCGTGACAGGTGGAAGCTATACCTTTAAAGGCACACTCCTTCCCGTGAAAAAGTTCTCTTCACTATCTCAGTTCTGCCCAGGCTTTAACATGGAAGAGGACCAGCCCTTTATTTAAGAAACAACAATAACCTGACTGCGAGTTGGAATGTTTTGATGAATTGATTTCTTAAGGGACACTTGTGGCAGTGTGTGAAACTGATGCATCAAGAACTTCTCCATCTGCACAGAAATGTGAAAACTGACTTAATGCCCGTTATGCCGGTTGGCATGTAGGGCAGCACTGCCCAGAAAGCAGCCAGACTGTGGACTGTGGGTCTGTGTTCAAGCTAAACGCGCTATTATCCTATGTCAAGGCCCAGAAAGCAGCCAGACTGTGGACTGTGGGTCTGTGTTCAAGCTAAACGCGCTATTATCCTATGTCAAGGCCCAGAAAGCAGCCAGACTGTGGACTGTGGGTCTGTGGTCAAGCTGAACGCGCTATTATCCTATGTCAAGGCCCAGAAAGCAGCCAGACTGTGGACTGTGGGTCTGTGTTCAAGCTGAACGCGCTATTATCCTATGTCAAGGCCCAGAAAGCAGCCAGACTGTGGACTGTGGGTCTGTGGTCAAGCTGAACGCGCTATTATCCTATGTCAAGGCCCAGAAAGCAGCCAGACTGTGGACTGTGGGTCTGTGTTCAAGCTAAACGCGCTATTATCCTATGTCAAGGCCCAGAAAGCAGCCAGACTGTGGACTGTGGGTCTGTGTTCAAGCTAAACGCGCTATTATCCTATGTCAAGGCCCAGAAAGCAGCCAGACTGTGGACTGTGGGTCTGTGGTCAAGCTGAACGCGCTATTATCCTATGTCAAGGCCCAGAAAGCAGCCAGACTGTGGACTGTGGGTCTGTGGTCAAGCTGAACGCGCTATTATCCTATGTCAAGGCATGGACAGATGAGTAGTAAAAGACATGACTGGTTACTTGACAAGGAAGGTACCCTTGGAATATTCTCTCAAGCGGGAAATAATTCTCGAAGTAAGTTTTGTCTTTGTCTTTTCGTATTCCCATTACTTGGCATGCAGAGCCTGGACATATCTGCAACTGTTGGCATGCAGAGCCTGGACATATCTGCAACTGTTGGCATGCAGAGCCTGGACATATCTGCAACTGTTGGCATGCAGAGCCTGGACATATCTGCAACTGTTGGCATGCAGAGCCTGGACATATCTGCAACTGTTGGCATGGTCGCTACGTGAAACAGAGAGATCCTTTAAGCTGAGTGTCCAAAAACAAAAGCGGCTGGCGTGCAGGATTCTCGACAGGCGCCATTGCTTTGTACAGCTTCAGCTCTGCGACTAATTTCCGCTTTGAAATGTGCTGACACACGCAGGCTTTAGACAGCAAAATGGGGCGGTTTGCTTGCCATTGTCTTTTGGGGATTTCTTGCCCAGGTATTCTTTTTACATTTAGTCAAGTTTTGACTAAATATTTTAACATAGAGGGGGAATCGATACGAGGGTCGTGGTGTATGTGTGTCTGTGTGTGTTTGTGTGTGTGTGTGTGTGTGTGTGTAAGTGTGTGTTTGTGTGTGTGTGTGTGTGTGTGTGTAAGTGTGCAGAGCGATTCAGAGTAAACTACTGGACCTATCTTTATGAAATTTTACATGAGAGTTCCTGGGTATGATATCCCCAGATATTTTTTTTCATTTTTTCAATAAATGTCTTTGATGACGTTATATCCGGCTTTTTGTAAAAGTTGAGGCGGCACTGTCACACCCTCATTTTTCAATCAAATTGATTGAAATTTTGGCCAAGCAATCTTCGACGAAGGCCGGACTTTGGTCTTGCATTTCAGCTTGGAGGCTTAAAAACTAATTAATGACTTTGGTCATTATAAATCTGAAAATTGTAATTAAATTATTTTTTTATAAAACGAACCAAAATTACGTTCATCTTATTCTTCATCATTTTCTGATTCCAAAAACATATAAATATGTTATAATTATTCGGATTAAAAACAAGCTCTGAAAATTAAAAATATAAAAATTATGATTAAAATAAAATTTCCGTAATCGATTTAAAAACAATTTCATCTTATTCCTGGTCGGTTCCTGATTCCAAACACATATAGATATGATATGTTTTGATTAAAAACACGCTCAGAAAGTTAAAACGAAGAGAGGTACAGAAAAGCGTGATATGCAGCACAGCGCAACCATTACCGCGCTAAACAGGCTCGTCAATTTCACTGCCTTTTGCACGAGCAGCGGACTACGGACATTGTGAAAAAATGCAGTGCGTTCAGTTTCATTCTGTGAGTTCCACAGCTTGACTAAATGTAGTAATTTCGCCTTTCGCGACTTGTTATTTCTTGTTCTTTTGCTTCGAGCACCAGATGACTGCATTTTTATGGTGTACGATTTGGATTGACTGAAATTTCTCTGTATGAGATAATAAAGTATTCGTATTCGTATTCGTATTCGTATTCTCAAAGTAATGAGACAGAGCTCAAACAGACGACTAATATGGACCTACCACCCTCTCCGCTGTCTGGTCTGTTTCATTAGTTAGCACCTGTATCAATATCGCACGAGTGGATCAGTTTCAAACATAGTCTGTCGTCAAAACACTGAATGTTTCTGTGTATTCAGTGTTTGTATTGTTCCTCTATTTTCAGGCGTGATTTGTTTGCATATCCACAATAGAAACTTAGAAATGTCATCAGTCGTGGTTTTGTTTAAAAGTCTGGTACCACATACTCAAGAATTGGACGTTAAAAAGTGTGCAGAACGTTCAGCTTCCTCTGAACTTCTTCCAATATTTTAATCATCCGCATGAAAAAAAAATATTTTCGAGAAAAACACGTTCGTGGCTAGTGCTCATGTACATGAAATTCACGAACTAGTGACCTACTCCCAGCATTCCCCCTGTTCTTATCCTCCCGTCCTCATCTATGTCGCCCCCCCCCCCCCCCCACCCCCTTTTCTTCTTGCTCTTCTTTTGTCCACCCCTTTGCTCCCCTCTACACGCCCCTCCCCCCACATTCCCCTTGCTCTTCTTTTGTCCACCCCTTTGCTCCCCTCTACACGCCCCCCCCCCTCCCCCCACATTCCCCTTGCTCTTCTTTTGTCCACCCCTTTGCTCCCCTCTACACGCCCCTCCCCCCACATTCCCCTTGCTCTTCTTTTGTCCACCCCTTTGCTCCCCTCTACACGCCCCCCCCTCCCCCCACATTCCCCTTGCTCTTCTTTTGTCCACCCCTTTGCTCCCCTCTACACGCCCCCCCCCCCTCCCCCCACATTCCCCTTGCTCTTCTTTTGTCCACCCCTTTGCTCCCCTCTACA
>NC_090261.1:5114075-5161575 GCF_037325665.1 Littorina saxatilis | reverse complement strand
TATCTAGAATCGTCCCCACCCCACCCCTCCTCCCTTCAGTCCTTCGACTTTAATTTATTTTTATTTATTTATTAAGGAGATTTCTATAGCGCATACCTAAAAGAACTATGCTTTTCTCTTACGTCTATCTGTCCCTTCGTCCTATCACCCCCCTTCTCCATCACTTTTCAATCTGTGTGAACACAATTCCTTTGGGCTTTTTCCCTAAGACTGACGTATTTTCCACATCAAAGACTTTCCACAAGGTCTTTGACATTCCAAGGACACTAGAGTATTGAACTTGAGTTCATGACTCTGCTCATTTAGTTATTTACCTGTCTGGCGTTCCATTACAACGCAGAGCAATGCCTAGCAAGTGTCTACATTTCAAGCCAAGTGTGTTGAATAATTCACTGTCGGTATCACCAAGTCTACGCAGCTATCTTTAGAGTGGTCCAAGCTTCATAACATTTCACTTCGACTGAAGATAAGTCTACAAAGCTAGCGCTGTCTTCAAAACGGACCAGAGCTGGGTGCAACCAATAATTCAACCAAGCTTTTATTCAATGTGTTAATCATCTTTCTATAATTATACGAAGAAGTAGTTCCTGAGTTTCAGGTTTCCCTCACAAAAACGCAAAGAACGAAGTATTGTTGCAAGACAGAAACATGGCAAGAGCCAAGACGGCACGTGACACCAAGGCATTCCGATGTCAAGGTCATTTTTTTTACTGCCAATATCCTGTTGAAGCAGGCTCTTAAGTTTTCATTTTCACTCAACGTCCTGCGTGCTTTACCCGGGGGACGTTTATTGGGTCCATGCACACGTCCGAGTTCATTGCCTGGGTAAAGTGCTGGGCGGCATGGGTATAGCTTTCTCCTTTGTGTGCTCCTTCGTTAGCTAGTATTTTTAGTGTGGATATTGTTGTTTGGGGAGCTAGCTCTCTCTCTCCCTCTGTCTGTCTGTCTGTCTGACTGTCTCTCTCTCTCTCTCTCTCTCTCTCTCTCTCTCTCTCTCTCTCTCTCTCTCTCTCTCTGAATCTGAATCTGAATCTGAATCTCTCTCTCTCTCTCTCTCTCTCTCTCTCTCTCTCTCTCTCTCTCTCTCACTCTCTCTCTGAATCTGAATCTCTCTCTCTCTCTCTCTCTCTCTCTCTCCCTCTCTCCCTCTGTCTATCTCTCTCCAAACATACTCACATTTCTCTCTCTCTCTCTCTCTCCCTCTCTCTCTCTCTCTCTCTCTCTCTCTCTCTCTCGCCTTAAACCTCTATCCTTGAAAAAAGTTCTATCATCTCTCTGTCTCTCTCTCTCTGTGTCTCTCTCTATCTCTCTCTGTCTCTCTCTGTCTCTCTCTCTCTGTCTCTCTCTGTCTCTCTCTGTGTGTGTCTCTCTCTCTCTCTCTCTCTCTCTCTCTTCTTATATTACTACTATTGCGTGTGTCTGCGTTTCATCATAAAAAGTTTGTTCCTATGTATTCCCATTTCGATTATAACCATTTTGCTTAGATCAGGACTAGCTGTAAGAAAGGTCCTACGGACCTAATGCTATCTTTCCTGTAATAAAGTTCAATGTTTCAATGTTTCAATGTTTCTCTGTCTCTCTCTCTCTCTGTCTCTCTCTCTCTCTCTGTCTCCCTGTCTCCCTGTCTCTGTCTCTCTCTCTCTGTCTCCCTGTCTCTCTCTCTCTCTCTCTCTGTCTCTCTCTCTGTGTGTGTCTCTCTCTGTGTGTGTCTCTCTCTGTGTGTGTCTCTCTCTCTCTCTCTCTCTCTCTCTCTCTCTCTCTCTCTCTCTCTCTCTCTCTCTCTCAGTGGAAGGGACAGACTGGTGACTATAGCAGTAGCTCGTATTGTCTTATCATCGTTAGATATATTTGAGGAGACAAAGAGATACAGAGAGAACGGGTACCGAGGGACAGAGAGACACAGAGACACAGACAGACAGACACAGACAGACAGACACAGACAGACAGACAGACAGACAGAAAAAGAGACAAAATGAGTCAAAGATAGCATAGGCAGAGAGAGAGAGAGAGAGAGAGAGAGAGAGAGAGAGAGAGAGAGAGAGAGAGAGAGACCGAGGCAGAGGCAGAGAGATAGAATAGAGAGACAAAGAAACTGAGAGAACAGATAGGCAGAGAGACAGAGAGAGAGAGACAGAGAGAGAGAGACAGAGAGAGAGAGAGAGAGAGAGGGGGGGGGGAGAGAGAGAGACAGAGGCAGAAGCAGAGATAGAATAGAGAGACAAAGAAACCGAGAGAACAGATAGGCAGAGAGACACAGAGAGAGAGAAAAACGGACAGAATTGCAGTAGGGCATGATGGCCATGATGAATTTGAGCTTTTCAACTGACGGTGTTCGTAAGGTTTCTAATGGCTCACAATTTAAAGTCAGCGTTGCTATGGTTTCTTCTTGGACAAACGCAACGGCAAGTCCAAGCATAGAACACAGAAGCACTCTGAGTGCAGTGGATAATATGTCATTCATGGACGGAGAAAGTTGGGGGGGGGGGGGCGGGGGATGGCGGGATGGGGGGGGGGAGAGATGCAACGAAGACGAGGAGAATCAACTCGATGCGAAGCCAGAGCCAGGAAAATAGGATGCCGCCGGAGAGTGACAGACGAACGGAAAGGCAGAATTACTCTGACAATGGTGAAAGACATCAGCCTGAGACAATGGGAGGGGGAAGCAAAGGATGAGCAAGATCAGACTCAGCTACAATCGCTAGAGTGACAGGACGAGAGTGTGAGACTGAGAGAGAGAGAGGGAGGGCGGAGGGAGAGGAAAAGATAGAAAGATACTGAGACAGACAGACCGACCGCTAGACAGACAGACAGACAGACAGACAGACAGACAGACAGACACACACACACACACACACACACACACACACACACACACACACACACACACACACACACACACACACACACACAGGGACAGAGAGGGATGTACAGAGAGAACGGGTATCATTCAATCGGATTCATACAGCCGGACATGAGTGATCAAATTTGAAGAATGCGTTTTCCATGTTCTGGGAGGAGTATCAAATTTGCCCGACATAATCATCAGCCTGGCTATCCTCTACGCATACACAAGATTTTCAAAACAATGCGATTTCAACGACAGTCACTTAAGCTCTCCTTTCGTTCATTCGATGTTTCGTTGGGTTTTATAACTACAAACCATACCACCCCACCTCCACCACCACCACAGCGTATAAGTAGATAAATAAATTTAAAACAAACAAAAACTAGAATCTTCGCAAAAGGAACTGGAACTGGACCTTAATGCGATTTTCTTGCTGAGAGCAAAATGATACCGAATATTGATACAGGTTGCTTATATCGATACCGACGAGACAGATGCGCCTTGTTTTTCTGAGGCCCATGCTACATGAGGCAACATTACTGTAAAATAATGTTGGCAGTCGATCTGTCTTGAGATTTGTAAAAATATTGTCTGTATCCACAGTAGCTGCTGCCCCAGAAACCCTGGTGTATTGAGCAGTGACATTTCTTTCCTTCTTTTCGTTATTCTTTTTTGTTCCACCTTTGCTTCTGCAGAGTTTATATTATCACCGCCTTCATCATTGTCATGAACGTCATTGTCATAACCGTCATCATCAACGGTATTTTTTTTTATATAACGATTTGTTGTGCCTAGTCTTGTTTCAGGTAGTCCTGTCTGTCGCATACTTTCTTGTTTTCGGATTACACGTTGTAAAACAAAATACTTAAATGAAGACACACGAACAATCAAAAGATTCTAATTCGCACTAATATTTAACATGGTCTGGAGCACTGTACATGTACTGATGACTGTGGGGTCGCCTAATACAGACCGCATTTGCATTTAAATTAACAGAGGCACGTGTGATAATTATTAGTTGCAGTAAAACAAATATTTATGATGTGTTTCTCTCTCTGTTTCAGCCACATCAGTTATCGTCCGACCAAATTGAAGGTAAGAACCTGCTGTATGTCTGTTTGTCTGTCTGACTAGTCCTTGCCTGTCTGTCTGTCTCTCTGTCTGTCTGTCTGTCTGTCTGTCTCTCGGTCTGTCTGTCTGTCTGTCTGTCTGTCGAACTGTCTGTCCGTATGTCTGTCTATGTGCCTGAATGTATGTATTTCTATGTATACTTTTGTCTGTCTGTCTTTCCTTATCTGTCCTTCCTCTGTCCACCCCTGCGTCAGTCTGTATTGCTATCTTTCTGTTTGTCTGTTGGTCTGTTTGTCTCCATATCTGTGTTTGTCAGTCTGTCTGACTATCTTTGTCACAGTCTGTCTGTCTGTTTGTCTCTCTCCAGACTTTCCTGCACACACACGTGACTCTCCACTCCCTGAGTTCAATCACCCCTTGCCATCTCGAGTCACGGAGTTAATAGTTTTGGTCATGCGTGAGACGGGAAGTTTATGTCCCGATGGGAAAGTTTTATTCGCCCCCCCCCCCCCCCCCCCCCCCATCCAACCCCGCTTTCGAGAGTAATCGCATCTCTGACTCTCTGTCTCTCTCTCTATCTCTCTCACTCTCTCTCTCTTTCTCTCTCTCTCTCTCTCCCTCTCTCTCCCTCTATCTTTCTCTCTCTCTCTGTCTCTCTCTCTCTCTCTCTCTCTGTCTCTCTCTCTCTCTAAATCTATCCTAGATCCTGTTTGGCTTTCCATAGTTGACTCGTTTCGGATAAGCTCACGCAGACCACGACGAAAATCATCCTTTCGACACAGGCAATGATGACGCAGTAAACTGACCTACAGCATGATGTAACCTACAATTAACCTAATCAGGCGTTTGCTGATTCGAGAGGGTAACAGAGTCGAGGCCAGATGTCGGCCATCGGTTTTCGACGACTAATTATTATACTAATTATACTATTTATACTTATATATATATATATTAAACTAATTATCGACCGGCACGGTTGGCCTAGTGGTAAGGCGTCCGCCCCGTGATCGGGAGGTCGTGGGTTCGAACCCCGGCCGGGTCATACCTAAGACTTTAAAATTGGCAGTGGCTGCTCGGCCTGGCGTCTGGCATTATGGGGTTAGTGCTAGGACTGGGTGGTCCGGTGTCAGAATAATGTGACTGGGTGAGACATGAAGCCTGTGCTGCGACTTCTGTCTTGTGTGTGGCGCACGTTATATGTCAAAGCAGCACCGCCCTGATAATTATGGCCCTTCGTGGTCGGCTGGGAGTTAAACAAACAAACGAACAAAACTAATTATCGGCTTATTATTCTAGCTTTGAATAAGCAAAGTCATCGCCTAATTTTTTTGACAGGACTGGCAGGACATCGAGATGGGAAAAAATGAAGTTAGATTGTCACACACGAAAATTACTAGAGTACTGTAAAAAAAAAAATCCTCCAGTTGAACCGTTACGAACGAATTTAGAAAACAGGCTACTGATTGTACGTCAAATTTCTCAAAATGTCTGGAACATTGTCATCCTTCCAGCATCTACTATTTTTATTCCACTCACGCACACAATCAGTCCAGGATGAGATTTCTAGTTTCCTTTGTAACTCAGCTGCCTAATGTCTGTGAAAGAAAGAACAACTCTCATTTGCGAGGCTGCTTGATTCCGTTCTTGTAACCTGATCAGTATACATACTTTGGTTCTCAAACTGTAGGCGTTGTATACACATCGACAGACAGAACTAGATACTTCATGTTAGATATACACTAATTGCTCAGGTAACCCATAAGGTGTGTGTCAGTGTGGTACACTACATGTACAGAATGACTGATTGTTGATGTCGATGGTGCACTTTCCTATTAAACCAAACCCGAACGGCCATAGACGAATAGATTTGTCAGAACTTGAACAACAGTAAATGAATGCATCTCTTCCTGACCATCTTTTCAACTTGCTGTGGTATGTCTTTTTCTTCTTCTTAGCTGAAACTCCCACGTACACTCGTGTTTTCGTGTTTGTTTGTTTGGTTGTTGTTTTTTGTTTAGTTTTTTTTATGCTGTGGTACATACAGAATCAAAAATCAAGACAGGTAAATTGTTGGAACGTTGATATTGACAACATGACGTTACAGTCACGGTCTTTTAGGTGAATTTGGATGTATTAATTTTTTTATTTGTGGTACATACAGTTCCATAGTGTTTTTTGGTGTTTTTTTGGTTTTTTTTTTTTTTTCTTTCAATTTTACCAGAAATTTCGAAGTCGAGCTTGGTTCTGAAATAAGACCTTCATGTTAGTTTTTGGATTTCCATAGTGTTGATTAACTTCCTATATAATTTGATGTACGCAGTTTGGGATGAATACTATAAATGCATGTTCCACGTAGAAGCACAAAAAATCGGTGTGGTACGGATCATTGGCAATGTGAAGGGAGATGGTATGCGCATCACGGTCTGTCTACACTTAACACAGAAGTGTGGCCCAGTTCACTCAGTCACTTTCAGCTTGCATGATGTTTTAAATGTCGGTTTTAAATCAAACAGTGTAGCGTCTTTCGCATTAGTGAATTTCAGTCTCTCTTTCTGTCTGTCTGTCTGTGTGTTTGTGTGTTTGTGTCTGTCTGTTTGTCTTTGTGTGTGTGTGTGTGTGTGTGTGTGTGTGTGTGTGTGTGTGTGTGTGTGCGTGCGTGCGTGCGTGCGTGCGTGCGTGCGTGCGTGCGTGTGTGTGTGTGTCTCTCTGTCTGTCTGTCTCTCTGTCTCTCTGTCTCTCTCTCTCTCTCTCTCTCTCTCTCTCTCTCTCTCTCTCTCTCTCTCTCTCTCTCTCTCTCTCTCTCTCTCTCTCACACACACACAGAATGAATCTCACCCACTCCTGGTTGTTCGGTCTGTGCCTGTCCCCACCAAGTGACCGTGGTGTGGTGACATTTCAATTACCTGGGGAGCTCAACAGTTCACACACGCTGGACCCGTGCATAGCATTTTTCTACGCCGCTTTAGATTGTCCATAATTCCGCAGTGTGTGTGTGTGTGTGTGTGTGTGTGTGTGTGTGTGTGTATGTGTGTGTGTGTGTGTGTATGTGTACCTGTATTTGCCTGTTTGTCCTTGAGCACGCGTGAGTTTTAGCTAGATACATAGCGACGGAATGAGGAGAAAAGACGCACAGAAATGAATAGCGGAGAGAGAGATGAAAAGTTTTAATGAAGTGCCTGGTTCAATGCCCATATAGAATTCCGTGGACCCATTAGGAGTCAGGAAAATGGTTCCCAGCGGTGCAATTTGGACACAGCGCTGTGGTATTTGTTTTGTTTGTTGTTGACGTTATGTTGACGTTATGTTGACGTTATGTTGACGTTATGTTGACGTTATGTTGACGTTATGTTGACGTTATGTTGACGTTATGTTGACGTTATGTGTGTTGTTTGTGCGCTTCCTTGCTCCCATGCTTTTTTTTTTTGCTTTTTTTTTTAATTTTTCTCTTTCTCTCTCTCTCTCTCTCTCTCTCTCTCTCTCTCTCTCTCTCTCTCTCTCTCTCTCTCTCTCTCTCTCTCTCTCTCTCTCTCACTTTGTCTTCAGTCCAGGGCGTTTGCGTTTTACTGTGCATGGTGTCTCTTTGTTTCCAAATGAACTCTTTTAGTGACTACAGCGACAGGCAACACACGGACAAGAAAAAGGGAGGAAGGACCAAGGCGATGGAATGGCCTGGTGTGCTAGAAAAAAGGCCACAGGCCAATCGTCAGGATGGTACCAGTTAACGACCCCCATAAAAGGAGTCATGCACTCGTCATAACCTCCGTCTGGCACGGATAGAAACCATTTCTTCATAGGGAAATGGTGTTGTGTCGTCTAGTTCATGGGGAAATGGTGTTGTGTCGTCTAGTTCATGGGGAAATGGTGTATTGTATACCAGTTCATGGAGAAATGGTGTATTGTCTACCAGTTCATGGGGAAATGGTGTATTGTCTACCAGTTCATGGGGACATGGTGTATTGTCTATGTAGTTCATAGGGAAATGGTGTTGTGTCGTCTAGTTCATATGGAAATGGTGTTGTGTCGTCTAGTTCATGGGGAAATAGTGTATTGTCTACCAGTTCATGGGGAAATGATACATGTATTGTCTACTAGTTCATGGGGAAATATTGTATTGTCTACTAGTTCATGGGGAAATGGTGTATTGACTTCTAGTTCATGGAGAAATGGTGTATTGTCCACTAGTTCATGGGGAAATGGTGTATTGTCTCCTAGTTCATGGGGAAATGGTGTATAGTCTACTAGTTCATGGGGAAATGGTGTATAGTCTACTAGTTCATGGGGAAATGGTGTATTGTCTACTAGTTCAGGGGGAAATGGTGTATTGTCTTCTAGTTTATGGGGAAATGGTGTATTGTCTATTAGTTCATGGGGAAATGGTGTATTGTCTACTAGTTCATGGGGAAATAGTGTATTGTCTACTAGTTCATGGGGAAATGGTGTATTGTCTACTAGTTCATGGGGAAAATGGTGTATTGTCTACTAGTTCTTGGGGAAATGGTGTATTGTCTACTAGTTCATGGGGAAATGGTGTATTGTCTACTAGTTCATGGGGAAATAGTGTATTGTCTACTAGTTCATGGGGAAATGGTGTATTGTCTACTAGTTCATGGGGAAAATGGTGTATTGTCTACTAGTTCTTGGGGAAATGGTGTATTGTCTACTAGTTCACGGGGAAATGATGTATTGTCTACTAGTTCTCTCTCTCT
Organism: Littorina saxatilis; assembly: GCF_037325665.1. NCBI lineage: Eukaryota > Metazoa > Mollusca > Gastropoda > Littorinimorpha > Littorinidae > Littorina > Littorina saxatilis. The sequence goes on along the minus strand of NC_090261.1, from coordinate 5,152,953 downwards.
CTCTCTCTCTCTCTCTCTCTCTCTCTCTCGCTCTCTCTCTCTCTCTCTCTCTCTCTCTCGATCTCTCTCTCTCTCTCTCTCTCAAACTATTCATCTATCTTTGCATTCATGCATATGCAAGTACAAGCTTCAAACTAGAAATGTAATTTTCAAATCACCTGCCTCTGAAATAATTTTGCACAGCCGGAAGTCTGCAAGCGGCTTAAGTGTTATCCCGAAGTGGTTCGATTGCAAACCGCTCTATTCAGTGCTAGTTGAGGATCGTATTTTTCATCCCAAGTAACAGCTTCGCTAGGGATTATCCAGATTTGCTGCTTTACACAAATAATCATTTCTTCTGCCCTCATCAATCCGCCATATTCCACAGCAAGCGTTCATGTAAGGGATTTTTGTTTTCGATCTCTGCCTGGACAAGCGATTGTCTGGCGCCATATTCATTCGTAAGCCTATGTCGAGTCCGTCGTCTGTTGCGTTGCTTTCAAAAGTGTTTCCTGTCTGCGGTGGTCGCTATGGAAAGGTGAATTGCATAGGGGGGGGGGGGGGGGTCGCGGGTCTGTTATGGGGTTGTCTTAGTGTGTAGGTGGTCGTGATCGAGAGGTGTCAGCATTCCATGTTTGTGCGATGCTCGCGGCATACACCTGCCTACTCATTTTGTTTTCTGTCTCAACAAGTAAACGCAAACGCACATGCGAAGATGATTTTATGTACGGTAGGTATCTATCTCTATCTCTCTCTCTCTCTCTCTCTCTCTCTCTCTCTCTCTCTCTCTCTCTCTCTCTCTCTCTCTCTCTCTCTCTCTCTCTCTCGGTCTCTCTCTCTCTCTTTCTCTCTCTCTCTCTTTCTCTCTCTCTCTCTCTCTCTCTCTCTCTCTCTCTCTCTCTCTCTCTCTCTCTCTCTCTCTCTCTCTCTCTCTCTCTCTCTCTCTCTCTCTCTCTCTCTCTCTCTCTCGGTCTCTCTCTCTCTCTCTTTCTCTCTCTCTCTCTCTCTCTCTCTCTCTCTCTCTCTCTCTCTCTCTCTCTCTCTCTCTCTCTCTCTCGGTCTCTCTGTCTGTCTCTCACTCTCTCTCTCTCGCTCTCTCTCTCTACGAGCGTACGCTTTCAACTTTGTCATGCGGATGAGACAATTGCATTCCCAAGTCACTGCCGTTGTCTCATGACGAACTATTTTTGTGATTCAAATGCCGTTTACAACGGTGCTTGGGGGGGCTACTCAAATGCAAATATTTATTCTGATAATGGACGATAATGGACATTCCAATACCCTTTGAGGAGAGAAGTTTTCTTAGATGCAGCACACGTTTCTGTTTCAACTCATCGTACTACAGGTGTTTGTCAGACGTAGGAACGTTGCTGACCGTTTCCAGTCGCGAGCTCTGACTGAAGACATGATACCGGGAACGCTAAACCACAAGTTACCAATTCAGACAGGAAGGTTTATAAATATAATACAGAAGAAAAGAGTGTGTAGAAAGTGCAATAATGGCGATAATGGGGATGAATTCCATTATGTGTTTAACTGCAGTTTCTTTAACGAATTAAAACAAAAATGTATCCCACTCAAGTATCGAAAAAATCCAAATGTAATAAAATTTCAACTTTTATTTTCAACACACACAAAAAAAGTATTGTTAAACTTAATTCACTTGATAAAGGATATTTCAAAAGAATTTTAAACAGGTGTTGATAGGGAAAAAAACACACAGCACAAAATAAGAAAAAAATAATGATTTAGACAGCAGATTGTAGGTTTTTTTTATCACACTTAATGTTACGCCATATATAACGAGAATGATTATTTTGGGGATTGATTTCCACATTGTAAAACAAGTTATTTGATATTTTATTTTAACAGCGGAGCGGGTTTGTGTGTATGTATTGACGGAATAACCTGCATTCCTCTCTTTATTGTTCTTGTATTTTTGTATTTATTAATTTGTTTTCTTTTTTTTCTTTTCATGTACCCCCATGGGGTTCCCTGAAAATAAAATTTGACTTGACTTGACTTGGGAGTGGAGATATGCATCCAACGGCTATTTGTGACCCTCCACCACGAAATGAGTCGCATGTCACCTCGCGCGGTTCTGCGCTAGGCTTAATATAAGTCCGGGGAGTGTATGGTAACAGTGTGAGGGTCACCTTAGTCACAGGCTTATAACTCAAACAGTTTTTGCTCTTTTCTAAAACGGTTTTCACCACTGAATAGAGCATAAAAAACTCTCTAGGAAAATGTAAAAATATGAAAATCATGCAAAGGTGACATGCGACTCATTTCGTGTTGGAGGGTCACATTTGGTCAGGGCGACCCTCTGTCCTGTTCACTTTCCCATCCTCGCTGGCTTGGATCGCTTCAAATGTCTGGCCGCTCTTTATTCCATTAGTCGGTGGCATTACAAAATGGACAGCAGACTTTTTGTTTTTCGGTGTCAGTATTTCCGATGCAGGCACACGCCCGTCAGCCGAGCGCTAGAAAGCGACCCCAGCAGCGTCCTTCGGGAGTGGTTGTCCCTGGCCAAGCAAACAAACATGCGCCATGGCCGCCGCGCACGGCATTCTGGGAAATGTCATCGCTCGTCCTGCCGCTGCTCCTATTCGCGGCTGGCTGCCAAGTTGGTCGTGCCGCTGCTGATGGCGATGGTGCTGCAGTAGCAGCTGGCGATGGTGGACCGTCTGAAGCCTGATGATGTCTCCAGGGATGGGGACCGTCACTGGGCTGTAGCTTGCTTAATGTTACTTCTCTGTCGCTCCGTGCCGCAGGGGTCAGGCTGGGTAGAGGGAGGGGTAGTTGGGGGGGGGGGGGGGGATGGGACTGGGTAGGAAGAGTAGGAGCGAATCGAAGCCCAGGTTGACTTGATTCGTACAGTCAAGTTGTTCCGAACTCAGGCTACTAATGCGAATTATCGGATAATGTCCACACTTTGGTCCCTAGCTTTCCACAGAAGAGTTGACAGTAATGTGTTCCACAGAGCATCTCTCTCTCTCTCTCTCTCTCTCTCTCTCTCTCTCTCTCTCTCTCTCTCTCTCTCTCTCTCTCTCTCTCTCTCTCGTGACTCTCTTTCTCTCGTGACTCTCTCTCTCTCTCTCTCTCTCTCTCGTGACTCTCTCTCTCTCTCTCTATCTCTCTCTCTCTCGTAACTCTCTCTCTCTCTCTCTCGTGACTCTCTCTCTCTCTCGTGACTCTCTCTCTCTCTCTCTCGTGACTCTCTCTCTCTCGTGACTCTCTCTCTCTCTCGTGACTCTCTCTCTCTCGTGACTCTCTCTCTCTCTCGTGACTCTCTCTCTCTCTCTCTCTCGTGACTCTCTCTCTCTCTCTCGTGACTCTCTCTCTCTCTCTCGTGACTCTCTCTCTCTCTCTCGTGACTCTCTCTCTCTCGTGACTCTCTCTCTCTCGTGACTCTCTCTCTCTCTCTCTCTCGTGACTCTCTTTCTCTCGTGACTCTCTCTCTCTCTCTCTCTCTCGTGACTCTCTCTCTCTCTATCTCTCTCTCTCTCGTAAGTCTCTCTCTCTCGTGACTCTCTCTCTCGTGACTCTCTCTCTCTCGTGACTCTCTCTCTCTCGTGACTCTCTCTCTCTCGTAACTCTCTCTCTCTCTCTCGTGACTCTCTCTCTCTCGTAACTCTCTCTCTCTCTCTCTCTCTCTCTCTCTCTCTCTCTCTCTCTCTCTCTCGTGACTCTCTCTCTCTCGTAACTCTCTCTCTCTCTCTCGTGACTCTCTCTCTCTCTCGTGACTCTCTCTCTCTCGTGACTCTGTCTCTCTCTCTCTATCTCTCTCTCTCTCTCTCGTAACTCTCTCTCTCTCACTCTCTCTCTCTCTCGTGACTCTCTCTCTCTCTCGTGACTCTCTCTCTCTCGTGACTCTCTTTCTCTCTCGTGACTCTCTCTCTCTCTCTCTCTCGTAACTCTCTCTCTCTCTCGTGACTCTCTCTCTCTCGTGACTCTCTCTCTCTCGTGACTCTGTCTCTCTCTCGTGACTCTCTCTCTCTCTCTCTCTCTCTCTCGTGACTCTCTCTCTCTCTCGTAACTCTCTCTCTCTCTCCCTCCCCCCACCTCTCTCTCTCTCTCCCTCCCCCTCTCTCTCTCTCTCTCTCCCTCTCTTTTTTCTCTCTCTCCCTCCCCCTCTCTCACTCTGTCGCTCGCTCTCTCTGCATGCCCCCACCCCGCCCTACCTCTCTCCTCAACACTCTTACTCAACAGATACTTCTAATCACTTTAACCAATGAACACTTCAGCATGCTGTTTGTCTTTGCAGCGCGGGAGACAGGGAGGACCGGTATTAATATGTCTCCAGGGACGGACGAACAGGGGGAATATTCAATACAATATTCATGTCTGGAGACGCGAGCCCCCGGATGTGGCGGTGATGTGTAATGTGCGAATTACCGGACCGCTCATAGCTGCCGCTGCTGAAAATTAAGCCCACAGGTTTCGGAACAATACGACTCACGTTTGAAGCGTGGAGTTGGTTGGTGGCTGCTTTTGTAGCTGATAAATATACTTGTACTCGAATACAGAATACAGAATACAGAATCTTTAATTGCCCTAGGTTTGGAATTTGGCTTGACATTGCGGTTAAGAAACTTTCACTCCAGCCATGCACACCCAATACACGCATCTATAAAAACTGATTAACGACATCAATGTAATAGGACTCTGGACAGCAATTAAAGTTACATACACTACAAATAGCAACACAGAAGCATGGAAGTGCCTGAAGACATACGATCAGGAGAGATGCGTGACTGCCATTGTCGTCGAGAAAGTTACTGAGTCATAACTGAAACGAAGAATTACAGACCGAGGGAGAGGATAGTGGGCGAGGGAGAGGATAGTGGGCGAGGGAGAGGATAGTGGGCGAGGGACACATAATTCAATGGTGTGGGTTGGTGTGTTCACTGACCGTAAAAGTTTAATTACCACGGTCGTCACTGTAATCGTCATTGTAAGAAACCCAAGACATACAAGAACAAGAACATAAATTAGTATTTCCACAATCATGCAAAGAAGAACAAGTTGGCTCACACACGATGGTTGGAAGTCCCCAATCTTGCTGTAGTATTACTAAAAGATGGCTCTGTTACCAACTTTCTTTTCTGTTGACGCTGCGCGCCCTACATTACAGAGGTTGCGGGGAGATCGGTCGAATACTCTAAACGCAAAAATGACGTCATTTTTCTCGACTCCGACTGTCGGAGTTACGCCCGTTCTGTCCACAGGCACTCGTCACGAGCGGGTCCGGGATTAAAGTGGGCGGGGCCAGGGCGCTCTCCCTTTAGGAACGGTCCCCCGGGGGACGAACTGGTACTGTAGCTAGGAACGGTCCCCCGGGGGACGAACTGGTACTGTAGCTAGGAACGGTCCCCCGGGGGACGAACTGGTACTGTCGCTAGGAACGGTCCCCCGGGGGACGAACTGGTACTGTAGCACCAAACGGGATACTATCATGCAGCCTGATATGAGAGAAACGATGTCGTCTTTCTCTCGGTTCTATACTATTCGCCGGATCCCTTTTTCCCCGCAACTTGAATATCAACATCGGCGGAAGGACACAGTACGCGTCATACGAGCGTGGGTGTAATGGGGGCGGATTATCAGCGTAAAAAACAAAGGCTTCCAGACTGTTACGTTTTACTTGCATGTCAAACAAGAGAGAAAGGTCACTGACGCGCCCCGGGGTAATGAGCGAAAGGCTGAGGTAATGCAATTACCGAACTTTGTTTCCTCCTCCGCAAGGTTGCTTCCCGTTGGTTCAACACGCAACCATCAAAGACTTTATTTAAAAGGGTGAGGACGTGTGGCCCTTTCACGACTTTTCAAAAGTTGTTTCGTTTTCAAGCTCGGCCCTGACTTTTTTTCAGGTTTATACATCCACCCACCACCCCCCATCACCCATGCACAAAGTTGGAAACAAAATCAGGGCGTTCTCTTGTATAAACGGTATAATTCTCCGGTAAAGGCGAGCGGAAAGCGTAACATGCGATTCAGTTGATTCAGCTAGTAATCTGTTTTGTAATGTTTGGTGCCCATAAGATAAATAAATGATGTACGTCTTTCGTGGAGACGTTTGAACTGCGATTTCAACGTAATCAGTATTGACAGAGCTCTGTTTGAAGTCACTCTGAAGCACGCCATTCGCATCAGTATTATTATGAGTTATTTCTAATATGCTGACTGTTAGCAAATGATAACAAGACATGTCGAGAAAAAAGATATCAAGCATGAGCCTTTTAGGCGAATGCTGATATCGTTTGTGAGACATGTCTGTTATCATTTGCTAACAGTCAGCATATTAGAAATAACGGTTTTATTACCGTTTAATTCGACCAAAAGAAATTTCGAAGCAACCCCGCGAATTAGACAGAACAGCCGCAATGGGAACTTGAGCGCTTCTACCTGATTATGCCTGTCAGTCAAAGAATTCTCGTGACCTGAGTCAGCCAATCGGAGTAACACACCTCACGTGATGAATATTCACAGGTCAAATGCCTTTGACACACAACAATCTCACAAGATAAGCCATGTTGAACATGCGTTTCGGTTGCTTTGCTTTTTCTCGTTGAACAGAGAGCGACAGATTTAGAACCAACTCCAGACGGATGGGAAATGACGTAAAGATACATTTGATGTAAAGCGAGTGGCGCAATTTTACTTGATTTTTCCAAACTTTGATCATTTAGATTTCAAGTGAGCGGTCGGCATTGCACACTCAGACGATGGGCGGTGTTCCGTTACGCACCCACCGACAAAACTCGCTTTTCGGTATTTTTTTTTTTAGATTATTACCTGACAGCATTTGAAGTGTCATTGCATTCTTTAGAATAAATCACGCTACTATTGTTCAATTACATTTTTACTTTGTCTTGTTAATTTTTAGCGTGATAAACAAAAAGGGTCCCTGCCTGAACGTTATAACATTTAGAGGGTCACCTAGAATCCGTCCTGATTGGTCAAAAAGCCATATGGGGCACTGAATTGGTAATAAAACTGGATATGAACAACTGGGCAAAGATCAGTTTCAACGTAAGAAATAAACGTTCGTATAAAACTCCGTTCACTTAAAATAAAACAGCACATTAACAATGCGTATTCCAAAATCAGTGATTTCCGCTGCCTTCACGAAAACTTGGAAAACATAGTTCAGACACCGGCTCTCGTGTTTCCTCTTCCTTTCGATTTTCTTTGATTGACCAAACTCTCTCTCTCCTCTCCTTTCAACTCTCCTCTCAACTCTCCTCTCCTCTCCTCTCAACTCTCCCTCTCTCTCTCTCTCTCTCTCTCTCTCTCTCTCTCTCTCTCTCTCTCTCTCTCTCTCTCTCTCTCTCTCTCTCTCTCTCTCTCTCTCTCTCTGTCCAGCCCTAACCCCCACGCCAATCCCCCTTCACAAACACCCACCAACTGATTGTACTGGCTCCAAACAATCTTACGAAATGGATCGCCCAAATGTCCACAATTGCCCAAACTATAAATTCGTTTTGGAAATACAAAAGTGTAACTGAGATCATGAAGGAAGTCGTATTTATGAAGCAACGGATCTCTTGTCATGAACACGTAACCTATAGCCACAAACATGGTACATTCACAGAGTAAGGAGTTCAGACTTTGGTTTAAACAAGTTTATTCAATAAATTCCATTGGTACTATTACCGCATACATGTGTTCCTACATGGAGCACAACAAGCTAAGCTTATACGCGTACTCTTAAAAGCAAATGAAATTTGGCGGACGATTTTAACATAACAAATTTGAAATAATGTCAAAATAATAATGGTAAATTATGGTAGACAAACATGTAACAATAAAAGGGAAAAAAAAACAAAGGAAAAAAATAAATAAAAATAAAAACCAATGCTAAACTAACAACAGTACTCACACGCGCTCGCACACTCACTCGCACACACACGCATACAATGACTTCCACATGGTTGAAAATAGAATACTACCAGAACAAGGAAATGTAAACAGTACTGCACATGGTCGTTTCGAACATGGATGAGATAAATGCATTCATTATTCAAAACGTTTGCTTAATAAGATAAACCTGAATAACTGGTCAAATATCAATGCATTTTCGCTGTCTGACTTGTCTCTATTGCCATACAGAAAATCATCAGCGGTTAGCAAATCATAGTTGGGCAGTGTTGACAAGGTGACTTCACGTATTTGAAGAGATAAGGGGCAATGAAAAATATAGTGCTCCGCATTTTCAACACGATAACCACAAGTGCATGACGGGTCGGGAATTAAATGTCTGTCAAATAGATCACTATTTAGATTGCTGATCCTCAATCTCAGTCTGCAATGGATAATTTCTGATTTTCGATCAGATGTGTATCTATACGAGGGGACAACAGAATCATCAGAACTAATACGTTTTTTAAATAACCCAATAGAATCAAGTTGTTTTACAGTATCTGGAAGCTCATTCCACAGGGAAGTCGAAGACACAAAAAATGACTTTTTATACAATTCAGTTCGAGAGAGGGGAGTCTGTCTGTCAAGTGGTCTTCGTCTATGGTAAGGGTTCACAGAAGCAACGAGAGGAGGCAGACGTTCTAGTAAGTATGGTGGCACGCGTGCATTAACTAATTTGAAATACAAAATCAATTTGTGTCTTTTTCGCCTCTCCTTCAGTGTTGTAAATCCTGATTCATCGTACAATTTTTGGTGACTCGTGCCACGAACTGCACCGATAATGGTTCTTATGGCATCAAGATGCAAGTTTTCTAATAAAGTAGCTAATCTGTCAGAACAGTTATCCCAAATGACGTCACAAAAATCAAAACGGGGAATAATAAAAGATTTATACATAAGTTCAAGTGCCTTTCGGCTAAGGCGATACTTATAGGACCGAAAACATGAGAGAAGAACACGTACTTTAGATATAATTGACTGAACATGTGATTCCCATTTGCAGTCGCTCTGAATCAGTACACCAAGATGTTTGTGAACGTGGTTTTCTCTCAGAATTGTTCCATCAAATACAAGAGGAAAGGTTTCAGGCATTCTATTTCCAGAAAAGGTCATCAAATCTGTTTTTAAATTATTGAAATTAACTTTCCATTTTTCCGCCCAGTGTGCAATTTTGGCTAAGTCTGCATTTAAGATCTGTGTCCGCGTGTTTGCATCATTTAGAGATAAATACAAACTGGTATCATCAGCAAAAAGTTTAATGACAGATTCGATATTAATGACAATATCGTTAATGTACACAAGGAACAACAAGGGCCCCAGAACAGAACCTTGGGGAACACCTGAACAAACACGTCCGTATGTCGATTTCCTGCCACGAACGAGAATAATCATAAGCGACTGGATATTTCCCTTGTTAAGAAAAGATAGTTTATACACAGATAGCGCTGACGCAACAGGGAGATAACTTCCCACACTGGCTCTGTATTGAGACAGACTACACCCACCCATCTAGGTCACAGCTCGTTGCAAAAAATCAAACAAGGCAGAGCCAAGGGTGTGAGACAATCTCCCCGACACGTGCGCCCCATCCTTTTGCATCAGGCATGAAGTCATTGTGGACAACAACAAACAACAACAAGCAAACAAAACAACAACAAGCAAACAAACCAACAATCAAACAAACACACAATCAACAACGTCGACAGTTAAAGTCAACAATCAAAAACAATCGAAAACAAAATATTTAGACACGCAGTCTCGCGTGTTAATGTAAAATATAGGGTAAACTAAGGTATCAATCAAAGGTAACTATTTCAAAAATAACTAAAAAATAACTAAAACAACCAGAGATAATAGAAGAGAAAGTACTGCCACTTGCTCTCTTGAACAACATTTAATGTTCACATGCAAGACAAAGGGTAAAATGCTGACCGCATTAAGTTTTGTCGTTTGGCCTGTGGTCTTTCAATACGTGCACAAACTAGGGCAGGCGTGTATGGCATTCCGTTTGTCAAATAATTATTTGGATACTTTTTCATGTTTTTTTCACCAGTTTTAGCTAAATAATCATTATTTAGAAGCTCATGTGCTAAATAAGTAATTGTTTATAAACAATGTAAAACAATTCTAAATATTTTTTTGTTTACGTAAACAATTCATTATTTACGTAAATAATTCATTGTTTACGTAAATAATGATTTATTTACGTAAACAATATATTATTTAGACTTATATTACATTGTTTATAAAGAATCAGCAATGTTGCTAAATAAATCATTATTTACGTAAACAATGAATTATTTACGTAAACAATGAATTGTTTAGGGAAAGCAGTTTTCATTATTTAGGGGAATCAAGAATTGACTTCTAAGCTTCATTTTTTTTCTTTGTGTATATACTATAATTCAATACAAGGTATCTCCAAACATTATTTATCAGAAAATGTTCGTAAATTTGTTTATTTTACAAGCTGAAATTGCCGTACGAAAAGAACTGAATGCGAAAACAAACAAAAGGTCAAGGTCATAACCGGGAGTGTTTAGTGTTTGCATTCTCTCCCTTGAAGTTGTTGAAAAAAGTTTTCCGTCCTAAGTTTTCTGTTCTGTCTCAACAAAAACTTTCTCTTTCCATTTCTCTTACTGCATGATTACACTTTTTTTTTTATCTGTAGGTTACACAACACAACACAACTTGGTATGAGCTCTGACGCGATGACGTCACACAGTCGTGTGCAGAGTTGTCCGGCCTTGCCTCTGGCATTCCGGCGGAACTCGCGAGAAGGCAACACGCGAAATCTGCACTCTGAATCTTCCGCATTTATCGACATGGTCTCTAGTTGTAGTGTTAAACATTGCCATAACAGACAAGATAGAGATAGGGACAGAAGATTCTTTTCTGTTCCATTTGTTGTCAACGGAAAGGGCAAAGAGACAAGGGATTTGACTGCACGACGCGTACGCGGGCGAGAATGGTTGGCACAGCTTCAGCTGAAGAATTTCAACTTTGAATCAACAGCTAGGAGATACGTGTGCTCTGATCATTTTGTCAATGGTAAGTACTCATGCTTTTGTTCACCTGCCTTGGTTAGTCTGTGTTTTATGCAAGCTGTGTTGTGATGGTAGTGTGCAGACAGTCGGTCAGTCCTGCACCGAGTGCAGTCTATGACTGAGTGAGTCAGTCTTACACTTACTCTCAGTATAACAACTTATCATGGTTGCCCAAAACCATGACTTGTGAGAAGGTGTGAAATACTTGGATTTGATAATCAGAATTTATTTGAACACTAAATGGTCATTGTTGATACAACTTTATAGTTCAGTTTTAAAGGGTAGATCTGTGTCTAGATTTACTCATTCGTTTTGTTTGGGTGACTTATTTTTAAAATAACTCCCAATCCATAATTTACAATACATTTGCCTTTGATTTTTTCTGCAGGGCAACCATCTGTGAGAAGTAAACACCTACTTTGAAACTTGGGTATGGTGCAGGGACACAGCCTGACAGCCCAACAAGGACAGTACCAGAGACTCAAGGAGAGGAAGAAGCTTGTGGGGAGTGAGTCAACTCCTTCTCACCCTAATTTAGCAGAGGATGCTGTTGATGGCGAAAGTGAAGGTACTTCGGATACAGCAGAACTGGCTGCTCCTCTTCCCGAGAGAGGTGACTGTGGCGGTACTTACTGCCAGACTGAAACCTATGACAATTTTGCCTGGATTTCTAAAGATGAAGAAAAGCAGCAACGGGATGAACTAAACAGGCTGGTGCTAGAAACTCGGGAACTTAAAGACGAACTTGCCAAGAAAAAAAATGACACTTGATTCTTTGAGGGACAATGACGATACTGTACGATATTTTTCTGGGATTTCTAATTTCTTCACACTTGTTACATTATTTGATTTTCTTGCATGGCATTTGCCAACACACTCGCGCAGAGCACTGACACAGTTTCAAGCTCTCATTCATGCATATATACGCCTTAACACACCTCTGCAACACCTGGCATACATCTTTTCTGTGTCAAGAACAACTGCCAGCAAAGTTTTTCACGAGACTGTGCATATCATGTACCACAGACTGCAGCCACTTGTTTTCTGGACAGACAGGCGAAGTATAAAGACAAGTCTACCGCCACAATTCCTTCCCTATCCATGGAACAGAGTAGTCATCTTGAACACACACGGCCAGTACCGTGTAACTGGCCTTGGCACGGAACGATCCAAGGGGGGCAATCTCAGTCATCTCAAAGAGGGAAATCCAAACGCAATCCGCTTTGTTCGATTTTATGGGCTTGGACGATAGAGAAAAATAAGAAAAGCAAAAGCTGGAGTCCAGTCTGGACGAAACTGCTATCAAGAACGCAGAATTGCTTTTTCTGAGTTTTTTTTTAGCCGTAAGCACCATGTTTATCGGAGCAGGAAACTCTTCCATAGTGAGGCCCCTTTGTTGGTTTCACTGCGGCCGCATTGTGAACAGCAGTTAAACATGGCGCTTACGGCTAAAAAAAAACTCAGAAGAAATTAATTCTGCGTTCTTGATAGCAGTTTCGTCCAGACTGGACTCCAGCTTTTGCTTTTCTTATTTTTCTCTATCGTCCAAGCCCGTAAAATCGAACAAAGCGGATTGCGTTTGGATTTCCCTCTTTGAGATGACTGAGATTGCCCCCCTTGGATCGTTCCGTGGCAAGGTCAGTTGCACAGTACATGAACTGGCCGTGTGTGTTCAAGATGCAGAGTAGTGTCCATTATTGACTGTTTTGAAATATATTCATTGAGAGACCCTCCAGTGTTGATGCTAGTGCACTCACCTGGTCAAACTACAAGCACAACAATACAATTAAATACCTAATATCAATTACACCTCAAGGCCATAATTCTTTTATTTCTAAAGGGTGGGGTGGGCTTTCAAGTGACAAGCACATCACTGCAAATAGTGGGTATCTAGACAATATTGTACAAAATGATGTGATTTTGGCCGACAGGGGATTTGACATTAATGAACTAGTGGCTATGAGAGGTGCACAAGTGAAAATCCCTGCCTTTACAAGAGGGAAGAGTCAGCTTACAGCTTATGAGATAGTCAACTCGCAAACTAGCTAATCTGAGAATTTATGTTGAACGGGTTATCGGTATTCTTTGTGGAAAGTACAAAATTCTGAACTCTGATATTCTGACTGATCTTTTGTTTGCAAGGGAAGAGGAAGAAGTGGTAACACTGGACAAAATAGTCACTGTATCATCTGGGCTTGTCAATGTTTGCACTGGTATCATGTGATTCTTGCTGTGACGCTGCATAAACACAGCCTCGTGAACTGAAGGCATTGTTTAGACTAGAGAATATGTTAATTAAACTGTGGTGTATTGTATCTGATTCTGATGTCAAGCATGAGCAGTAGCAATAGTCTTTCTGTTATGTTTTCACTGGACGGAATCTTGAATTTGAAGATGAAGGCATTGTTTAAAGAATGTGTTAATTAACCTTTGCCGTGCTTCCTGGGTTCACCTGTACCCAGAGACACACTAAAATCATTGTAACTCTGGAACCATTAAAGGTATCGTTTTGAAATTTTAAGTATCTCTCACACACCTAATTTGCTCTCTGTCTGCAAATTTTTAGTGTGTACATGACAAAACATCAGAATTAATTGATTATGATAATTTACATAAACACTACCGATGGCGCGGGTTCACACATACCCATACTTTTAAAGAGTAGTAGTGATTGTAACTATCCCTCTGCCGACGGCGCGGGTTCTGCTACACCCATAATTACCAAAGCGGCGGAACAGTGTCTGTCTGCCTGTTTGTCTCCAAGAGACTGTCTGTCTCTCTGTTTGTCTGTCCGTATCTCTCTGTCTGTATGTCTGTTGTCAGTTGCTCTGTCTGTCTGTCTGTCTGTCTATCCGTCTATCTGACTGTCTGACTGTCTGTCTCTGTCTCTCTCTCTCTCTGTCTGTCTCTCTCTCTGTCTGTCTCTCTCTCTGTCTCTCTCTCTCTCTGTCTCTCTCTCTTAGTCTCTGTCTCTCTCTCTTAGTCTCTCTCTCTGTCTCTCTTTCTTAGTCTCTCTCTCTCTCTTTCTTAGTCTCTCTCTCTCTCTTTCTTAGTCTCTCTCTCTCTCTTTCTTAGTCTCTCGCTCTCTCTCTTTCTTAGTCTCTCTCTCTCTTTCTTAGTCTCTCTCTCTCTTTCTTAGTCTCTCTCTCTCTCTCTTAGTCTCTCTCTCTCTCTTTGTCTCTCTCTCTCTTTCTTAGTCTCTCTCTCTCTCTTAGTCTCTCTCTCTTTCTTAGTCTCTTTCTCTCTCTCTTTCTTAGTCTCTCTCTCTCTCTCTTTCTTAGTCTCTCTCTTTTTTAGTCTCTCTCTCTCACTTTCTTAGTCTCTCTCTTTCTTAGTCTCTCTCTCTCTTTCTTAGTCTCTCTCTCTCTCTCTAGCTCTTTTTTAGTCTCTCTCTCTCTCTCTTTCTTAGTCTCTCTCTCTCTCTTTCATAGTCTCTCTCTCTCTCTCTCTCTCTTTATTAGTCTCTCTCTCTCTCTTTCTTAGTCTCCCTCTCTCTCTTTCTTAGTCTCTCTCTCTCTTTCTTAGTCTCTCGCTCTCTTTCTTAGTCTCTCTCTCTCTCTCTCTCTTAGTCTCTCTCTCTCTTTCTTAGTCTCTCTCTCTCTCTCTTAGTCTCTCTCTCTTTCTTAGTCTCTCTTTCTCTCTCTTAGTCTCTCTCTCTCTCTTTCTTAGTCTCTCTCTCTCTCTTTTTTAGTCTCTCTCTCTCTTTCTTAGTCTCTCTCTCTCTCTCTCTTTCTTAGTCTCTCTCTCTGTCTGTCTCTCTCTCTGTCTGTCTCTCTCTCTTTCTTAGTCTCTCTCTCTCTCTCTTAGTCTCTCTCTCTTTCTTAGTCTCTCTTTCTCTCTCTTAGTCTCTCTCTCTCTCTCTTTCTTAGTCTCTCTCTCTCTCTTTCTTAGTCTCTCTCTCTCTCTTTCTTAGTCTCTCTCTCTCTCTTAGTCTCTCTCTCTTTCTTAGTCTCTCTCTCTCTCTTTCTTAGTCTCTCTCTCTTTCTTAGTCTCTCTCTCTCTCTCTCTCTCTCTCTCTTTCTTAGTCTCTCTCTCTCTCTCTAGCTCTTTTTTAGTCTCTCTCTCTCTCTCTTTCTTAGTCTCTCTCTCTCTTTCTTAGTCTCTCTCTCTCTCTCTCTCTCTCTCTCTCTCTTTCTTAGTCTCTCTCTCTCTCTTTCTTAGTCTCCCTCTCTCTCTTTCTTAGTCTCTCTCTCTCTTTCTTAGTCTCTCTCTCTCTTTCTTAGTCTCTCTCTCTCTCTCTTAGTCTCTCTCTCTCTTTCTTAGTCTCTCTCTCTCTCTCTTAGTCTCTCTCTCTTTCTTAGTCTCTCTTTCTCTCTCTTAGTCTCTCTCTCTCTCTTTCTTAGTCTCTCTCTCTTTTTTAGTCTCTCTCTCTCTTTCTTAGTCTCTCTCTCTCTCTCTTTCTTAGTCTCTCTCTCTCTCTCTTAGTCTCTCTCTCTCTCTTTCTTAGTCTCTCTCTCTCTCTCTCTTAGTCTCTCTCTCTTTCTTAGTCTCTCTTTCTCTCTCTTAGTCTCTCTCTCTCTCTCTTTCTTAGTCTCTCTCTCTTTCTTAGTCTCTCTCTCTCTCTTTCTTAGTCTCTCTCTCTCTCTTAGTCTCTCTCTCTCTCTCTTTCTTAGTCTCTCTCTCTCTCTTTCTTAGTCTCTCTCTCTCTTTCTTTGTCTCTCTCTCTCTCTCTTTCTTAGTCTCTCTCTCTTTCTTAGTCTCCCTCTCTCTCTTTCTTAGTCTTTCTCTCCCTTTCTTAGTCTCTCTCTCTCTTTCTTAGTCTCTCTCTCTCTTTCTTAGTCTCTCTCTCTCTTTATTTGTCTCTCTCTCTCTCTTTATTTGTCTCTCTCTCTCTCTTTCTTAGTATCTCTCTCTCTCTCTTTCTTAGTCTCTCTCTCTCTCTTTCTTAGTCTCTCTCTCTTTCTTAGTCTCTCTCTCTCTTTCTTAGTCTCTCTCTCTTTCTTAGTCTCTCTCTCTCTCTCTTTCTTAGTCTCTCTCTCTTTCTTAGTCTCTCTCTCTCTCTTTCTTAGTCTCCCTCTCTCTCTTTCTTAGTCTCTCTCTCTCTCTCTTTCTTAGTCTCTCACTCTCTTTCTTAGACTCTCTCTCTCTTAGTCTCTCTCTCTCTTTCTTAGTCTCTCTCTCTCTTTCTTAGTCTCTCTCTCTCTCTCTTTCTTAGTCTCTCTCTCTCTCTTTCTTAGTCTCTCTCTCTCTCTCTCTCTCTCTTTCTTAGTCTCTCAGTCTCTCTCAGTCTCTCCCTCCCCCTCTCCCTCCCCCTCTCCCTCCCCTGCAAGAGGTCGGTGAAGGGAGAAACTCGATGCAACCACTGAAGTAGCGCTGTGGGTTTCCCTGAACCCACCCCGTCGTTAGAGAAATAAACGGTAAAAACCCTCTTTCAAATGTATGGGTTCAGACAAACCCGCATCGTCGTTAGAGGAATAAACGGTAAAAACCCTCTTTCAAATGTATGGGTTCAGACAAACCCGCATCGTCGGGAGTGTGTAGTCAAAAGCGGCATCCGGCAAAGGTTAAACTGTGGTGTATTGTATCTGATTCAGGTGTCTCACATGAGCAGTAGCAACAGTTTTTCTGTTATCATGTTTTCACTGGATGGAATCTTGAATTTGAATATACATGTGTATATGATCTGACCTGCTGCTATTTCCTTCCAATTCAAGAGCAGATTTCACTCTTTCTATCACACACACACACACACACACACACACACACACACACACACACCACTTTAACATACACTTTGAAATCATTTTGCATAAATGTGACATGTATTGACACAACTGACAAAGGTTGAATTATGCTGATTAACCTCAAAATAGCTCTACACAGGAAACAAGATAAGGAGCATTGAAAAATTAAATGGCCTACACTTGAAATGCGAGCACACATTTAAACTACCAATAACATGCAACTGCAAGCAACACTGAACATACCACTACCAGTATTGCAGGTATGAAGCCAAAGTGAAAAGAACACTTTCACTAAATGTTCAAAATTGAAATAACATACTGTGGGTATGTGAGTCATTAACTATTCATTATGATCAAAGACCTGTGCGCTTTTTTGCAGAAATAAATGTGTTCAATTTTGTTGTCATCAAAACAGAACTAGTTGATAATAGAAACTAACTTTCAGTTCCACTGCCAATTTAAACACTGTATTACTTGACTGTACTGATGCAGAACTACGCTGGACCACACACTCTTATTTGTTCCCTAAATCAAGCAGCCAATCCGTGTCACTGGAAACATTGAGCAAGGAGAATGAACAATATACCTGGCTGAATAAGTTGATAATCAAACTGCTCATGATTCTTTGTTATTCACAGCAGTGGATGTAAAACAATCACAAAATAAGGTCCTGTATGCATCATAATTTATACTTGTAGCACTTGATTTTGTATTGTGGTCGGTGATCCTAAACAAAATGTATGTCTACATCTGTGCATGATTTTACTTTAAGAATAAAATGAAACAAGAATGGAACAATTGATGACTTCTCTGTGAGTGTGAACTGTGATTTAAAACATTACATGCTCTCTTTTCTCTCCCTCTCTTCTTCTTCTTCTTCTGCGTTCGATGTATTCTCTCCCTCTCTACAACTTTACTACTGCCACTTTCTATGTGTACAGTCATACATTATGTTTGTTTTCCCACACCCCTGAGCAAGCGAGTCTGGCATTGTCACTGTTTCTTGCTGCGTTTCACGGCTGGTGTTTGCAGCTGCTCCTGGTTCACATCCACTGCTTGTAGAGGCTCAGCTTCTCTGTCCAGCCAGTTTCCAACTAGCTCTGGAAGAACTGCGAGTCTGAACACTTTCAAAGCTTTCTCCACACACATTGCCCAAAAATCACAGTCAGGCAATACTCGGACAATAACTTTATCCACAGTAGTCCACACCATGAAATCGCAGTAGGAGGAACTGGTCATAACAATCTGGCACTGTACTTGACTAAAGTATGGGTGGTCTTTGCGCAGACAAAGCATCCCCTCACTGTTAGATTCCAAACAGAAATGGCGGTCTGCCACAGCACACTCAACAGCTGACTCCTTGAAGGTGAAGGGACGTGTGTGCAGGTTTCTCCAACTCCGGCCATGCCGGTTTCTCCAACTCCGGCCATGCCGGTACAGTGTGCTGCCAGTATGTTGCCATCAGAAGTGGCGATGATCCAAGGAGAAAGTGCTGGTTCATTAAGGCGTTGTGAATGAAGAATCTGAAAAATAAATTGAAGGTCGCACAAATCAGCATTCAGCTAGGTCAATCGAATGAATATAACTCTAAGACGCACATAACGTGCTTTACAATAACCTTAACAATGAAAAGTAAACAACAGATTTTTAACTGAATATGAACATGAAGCTCATTATAAATTTATATAATATTTTGCAAGCTATTTCAAAATATAAATATATTCAAGACTATCTACAGCTTTTGTCGTAGTCCAGAATACAAACTGAAGCGAAGAATATAGAGACAGTGACAAAAGGTCAGGTGTCATGTCTACTGTCCCGAATGACACACGATTGCTGACATTTCACCATTGCCAAAAGAATAAACAAATAAGAAATAGGTAGAAAATGAATGTGAAAACTGACTTTGATTGTTGATCAGTATTTTCTATACCACTAACAAATAATCTACTTACACATAGCTGTTTGGCAAATGTATGTTGCATGGGACACACTGACATGAAAGTGGAAGATGTTTTTCCCTCTAGAGAAACTACATATCAAGTTACACTTTTTGTGCTCTTCCATTCCAGTTGGCAATCAATTGTTAACGCATGTTATTAGAAAAAATAGAACGAAAACAGATTAGATAGAATGAAAAATGTACTGGTGATGTCATTTAGGACATACTGACATGAAAACGTCACCTTTTGTCATTGTCTCTAATATCAAAGACAAAGCCTCAACAGAATATCCTGAACTGCAACTTGTGATATCAGCAACACAAGACAGAGAACACTCACGTTTATTCATTATAAACTGAAAGCACATTCTTACCTTTGCAGAAATGACAGAGTTCTGGGCTGTAGCACTTGACATCCCTCACCCAGCCAGAGACAAAAAGTCAGTAGGAATCAAAACTGTTGTAAGCTTTTCAGCTGCTCACATGTGTATCTGTATGCACTCTTGCCAAGCACAAAATAATTTACGATGTTGATGTAACTCAGCTCTGACCAGCACCTGGTTGAGAATGTCATACGGATCATTCCCGTCAATCTCCAAAATCTTCTGGTGGTATCGCCGCCTCTCCTCTGGTAACAATCGCTCAGAATATTTTCGCTTCTCGCAAGATCGCAATGTTTTGCATGAGGCCTGTGCATGAGGCAAGGGAAGTCACTCCAGAGTCTTCTCGGAACGCGTCGGAGGCATTGTTTTCCGTTTTTCAACGGTTCACAGCTGTTTTTACTTTTCTCTTTGAAATGAAACGATGAAAGGAAGAGAAATGGAAAGACAGGCATGTTGTTGGGACATAAACAGAACAGAGAACATAAGGGGGAAAAAACTGTGTTACAACAACTTCAAGCAAGAAAATGCAAACACTAAACACTCCCGGCAGGGAAACACCTTAATTGACCTTGACCGTTGACTGTGTATGAGATCAGTTATTTTCGTACTCGGCTTGTAAAATAAATAAAATAATATCCAAACAACAGCTATTTTAAGATAAGAGTGTGTGGAGAGACCTTGTATTCAATTATAGTAATCACTGAAAGACATAAAACTTAGTTCAGAAGCGAATCCTAGAAACCCCTAAATAATGGAAAATGTGTTGGCTAAACAATTCATTGTTTACGTAAATAATTCATTGTTTACGTAAATAATGATTTATTTAGCAACATTGCTGATTCTTTATAAACAATGTAATATAAGTCTAAATAATATATTGTTTACGTAAATAAATCATTATTTACGTAAACAATGAATTATTTACGTAAACAATGAATTGTTTAGGTAAATAATGAATTGTTTACGTAAACAAAAAATTATTTAGAATTGTTTTACATTGTTTATAAACAATTACTTATTTAGCACATGAGTTTCTAAATAATGATTATTTAGCTAAAACTGGTGAAAAAAACATGAAAAAGTATCCAAATAATTATTTGACAAACGGAATGCCATAGGCGTGGCACACCTGATGAGACACGCAGACCAGCTTAAAAGACACGTGAAAATACGTGAACAGTCCTCGTGCGAAAACGTGCACAAATAGCTGGTGGCAAAAGGAAACGAGGCGCCGAGTGAGCAAAGGCAAAGTTGTTTGACACAACGGGTGCAACGGGTACATGGTTCATAGGTACATGGTTTTATCATCATTTTTTTTTTTTTATCATCGAATCAGGTACAATGTACTTGAGATATATGACATAGTATTTTTTATGTTAC
This sequence comes from Littorina saxatilis, assembly GCF_037325665.1. Taxonomy (NCBI): domain Eukaryota; kingdom Metazoa; phylum Mollusca; class Gastropoda; order Littorinimorpha; family Littorinidae; genus Littorina; species Littorina saxatilis. The sequence goes on along the minus strand of NC_090261.1, from coordinate 5,132,612 downwards.
GCTATTGTGTGCATACCACAACTCAATTGTACACATTGAGCCATTATCAAAAGAGTACAAAGTGGCGCAGGATGTTTGTTTGTTTTTCACTGCATGTTTTATAAATGTTTAAACTTATCATAAGATGTGCATACCATGGCTTAACTATACTCATGAAACCATCATCAACATAGTGTGTAGTACATAGTACATAGAAGCGCAGAATATTTGATATGCAATACTGCATGTTGTATATTATATACAAGTATATTGTATATAGGCTATAATTATTGTGGATACTCGTTTAGTCACTATACATATAATATATTCTAAAGAATGCATCGCACTATGTGAGGAAACTTGAGACAATGCATCTAGGTTGCCTATATCAAAGCAAGCAGGTTGCGCATGGTGGTCACTCTGGTGACTGCACTACCGCGCTTCACAAAAATTGTCCCATCCCGTACCCACGTCTCCTCGAATTTCTTGTCTTTCTTCAACTTTCTTGCCTTGGCAGCCAGCTCGGAACGCACCTGAGTTAGATCGTCGTTGATGAAGACTTGGGTCGGCGTCCTAGCTGCAGCCCATGCGCGGTCGGGGAGGATCTTCTTAGCATCGGTCTTGGCTAAGGTTTTCTTGCTCCTCATCAGAGCTGACTTGAACCTGTAAGAGGCGAACTTACAAATAATGGCTCTGCTGTAAGAGTTCAGACTTTCGTGACACGACACGTAAAATGAAGTTGTACGCAGGCTGTTCTGAAAGACCTTAGAATCTAATATTATCGCACAGCATACGATTCATCTGGAAGACACACGGTTCCAGACAGACCTCTCACAGTCTGTCAAAACTGACCACTCCGATCAGACTCAAACTGATTCGCACCAGGTGATCCCACTTAAGATATTCCATTACCGTGAAACGGGTGCAACCTCAGATTACCATCCCTCAGCTATAGAGCACGAAGTCATATACAAGAAGTCTAACATCTCTTGTGTCTTTCTGACGCATGGCAATGCACTTGTTCGTGCATGTTAAGGGATTCGGAGACAGAAGTCGGACTGACAAGATCACTCCTATTGTTTCTCATCGACATGATGTACACCCTTTTGAATGGTACAGTTGTCTCTTCGACATGATTTACACCCCTTGAATGGTACAGTTTCCTCCCCGTAAACGATGTGGGGCCGCGGCACCATCTGAGATCCGTGTAGCCGTTGACTGAAGACGAGACCAACCCTCCGCTTGAACACGTACCAAACCCCAACGGCCTGGCTGTGAGATCCGTGTAGCCGTTGACTGAAGACGAGACCAACCCTCCGCTTGGACACGTACCAAACCCCAACGGCCTAGCTGTGAGATCCGTGTAGCCGTTGACTGAAGACGAGACCAACCCTCCGCTTGGACACGTACCAAACCCCAACGGCCTAGCTGTGAGATCCGTGTAGCCGTTGACTGAAGACGAGACCAACCCTCCGCTTGGACACGTACCAAACCCCAACGGCCTAGCTGTGAGATCCGTGTAGCCGTTGACTGAAGACGAGACCAACCCTCGACACGTACCAAACCCCAACGGCCTAGCTGTGAGATCCGTGTAGCCGTTGACTGAAGACGAGACCAACCCTCGACACGTACCAAACCCCAACGGCCTAGCTGTGAGATCCGTGTAGCCGTTGACTGAAGACGAGACCAACCCTGGACACGTACCAAACCCCAACGGCCTAGCTGCTGTCTGTGCAGGGTGGACATTTTTATGAATATTATTAATGTTGTTAACTGACCACTAGTGTCAATCATCACTCCGGCACGGTTGGCCTAGTGGTAAGGCGTCCGCCCCTTGATCGGGAGGTCGTGGGTTCGAACCCCGGCCGGGTCATACCTAAGACTTTAAAATTGGCAATCTAGTGGCTGCTCCGCCTGGCGTCTGGCATTATGGGGTTAGTGCTAGGACTGGTTGGCCCGGTGTCAGAATAATGTGACTGGGTGAGACATGAAGCCTGTGCTGCGACTTCTGTCTTGTGTGTGGGATATGTCAAAGCAGCACCGCCCTGATATGGCCCTTCGTGGTCGGCTGGGCGTTAAACAAACAAACAAACAAACCCTTTAGGTAGTTTAAATCCGTTGACCATTCTGCTGGCGTGATGTGTCACTGTCATCTTGGTGTGGATCTGCCCCTTGTTACATTTAGTCAAGTTTTGACTTAATGTTTTAACATAGAGGGGGAATCGAGACGAGGGTCGTGGTGTATGTGTGTGTGTGTGTGTGTGTGTGTGTGTGTGTGTGTGTGTGTGTGTGTGTGTGTGTGTGTGTGTGTGTGTGTGTGTAGAGCGAATCAGAGTAAACTACTGAACCGATCTTTATAAAATTGTACATAAGAGTTCCTGGGTATGATATCCCCAGACATTTTTTTCATTTTTTCGATAAATGTCTTTGATGATGTCATATCCGGCTTTTTGTAAAAGTTGAGGCGGCACTGTCACACCCTCATTTTTCAATCAAATTGATTGACATTTTTGTAAAGCAATCTTCGACGAAGGCCGGACTTCGGTATTGCATTTCAGCTTGGTGGCATAAAAATAATCAATGACTTTGGTCATTAAAAATCTGAAAATTGTAATAAATTTGTTTTTTATATAAAACGATCCAAATTTACGTTCATCTTATTCTACATCATTTCCTGATTCCAAAAACATATAAATATGTTATATTTGGATTAAAAACAAGCTCTAAAAATTAAAAATATAAAAATTATGACCAAAATTAAAATTCCGAAATCGATTTAAAAACAAATTTCATTTTATTCCTTGGCGGTTCCTGATTCCAAAAACATATATATATGATATGTTTGGATTACAAACACGCTCAGAAAGTTATAACGAAGAGAGGCACAGAAAAGCGTGCTATGCAGCACAGCGAAACCACTACCGCGCTAAACAGGCTCGTCAGTTTCACTCCGTTTTGCACAAGCGGCGGACTACGGTCATTGTGAAAAAATGCAGTGCGTTCAGTTTCATTTTGTGAGTTCCACAGCTTGACTAAATGTAGTAATTTCGCCTTACGCGACTTGTTATTTCTTGAAGGAGGAAGGGGCAGGGAGTGGATAAGATATATGTTGCTAAATGATCTTGTTTTGCTTCATTCAATCGCAAACTGTCACTGGGCCTGCGTTGGGAAGCATTATGCACGACGAGTGCTCGACCTTTAATTTTCCAGGAGACGATGTGAATACTCCATGGAAGAGCTGACAGATGCTTTTTCAGCCTGATTTCGCTTCCGACACTGATTCCGTTGGGAGGGAACGGTGGAAAGACTGTCGGCGTTTGCGCGTGTGTGTGTGTGTGTGTGTCTTTCTTTCTTTATTTGGTGTTTAACGTCGTTTTCAACCACGAAGGTTATATCGCGACGGGGAAAGGGGGGAGATGGGATAGAGCCACTTGTCAATTGTTTCTTGTTCACAAAAGCACTAATCAAAAATTTGCTCCAGGGGCTTGCAACGTAGTACAATATATTACCTTACTGGGAGAATGCAAGTTTCCAGTACAAAGGACTTAACATTTCTTACATACTGCACTGCTTGACTAAAATCTTTACAAAAATTGACTATAATATTCTATACAAGAAACACTTAACAAGGGTAAAAGGAGAAACAGAATCCGTTAGTCGCCTCTTACGACATGCTGGGGAGCATCGGGTAAATTCTTCCCCCTAACCCGCGGGGGGGGGGGGGGGGTGTGGGTGTGTGTGTGTGTGTGTGTGTGTGTGTGTGTGTCACGTGTGTGTGTGTGTGTGTGTCTCTCTCTCTCTCTCTCTCTCTCTCTCTCTCTCTCTCTCTCTCTCTCTCTCTTTTTAATTTTTTTTGTATCATTCTTGGCCGTAAACATTGTCCCGACCAATAGAGCGCTAACGTCCCAGCAGCAGTGGGACGCTGAATACGGAAACAAAAACATCCATCGCCTTGTGAATAGTTAAAACCAGAATATTCAAGTTCTGCAATGACATTCTTCAGTGTAGGTGCACGGCCGCTGAGACACTCAGCAATTCATATCAATAACGTATCACACACAAGCCTCGGTATGATACGTGTATATCATTTTAATGCCGACAGATGCCATCATCGTCGCAGAGAGAATGCACCGGGGCGGTAGTGTAATATATTTTTTTAGTTTCAGCGGTTTCTCTTATAAAATGTATTCTTTTCCCAAATTGAGAGACGAATAAGAAAAAGATAGTCGAAGGAAGAAATTTGCGTGTCATGCAGCTGACAATTGGAAAATCCTATCCGTCACAAAACTGTTGTGTGTGATGTTTTTCGTTGCAATGGGTGACAAAAATGATATTTTTCAGAAAACATATTTGTCGTGCTGAAGACAATTCGCAGAACAAACTGGAAGAAGGAAAGGGCGTTAGCTGGACAAGGGAATAGGGGTATGAAGTCGTAATACACAGCTGGAGTCAAACAAAAAACAAAACGTTTAGAGGTCATAAAGATATGATGTTCTTGGAGCGAGCACGTGAACCACAAGAGATGCACAGCGGGAGGAAGAAAAGACAGGTCTTGAAAAGTTACCGATACGACCAGGGGCAGAAACAGGAGAAGCAGGTAAAGTAAGATTCATTGACAATGGTTGTCGATGAACATTGCAGGAGGGGGCTGTTGGGGGGAAGATGGGGGGGGTGTGTCAGGGGTACAGTGACAGACAAATGATCACAAAGAGGAAGCAGGAAGAAGGGGCTGGGGGGGGGGGGAGGTTAAAGCAGAGCAAAGTCATCAGTCGAGACACAGCTGCCGATGTCTTGTTTCCATGGAGACGGACGTGGCGGCGTCGCAGAGAAAACTTGAAAGTGACACACTCCCGAGATGCACCCGGCAACGACGGTTAGAGCAACAGATAACGGATGTGGCACATATCGCGTGCTGCACTGCCTCCCTCCCACCGCCAGAAGAGAAGGGCACTTAGTGAGAACACCATTAGCCATGCGAGACCCTTGACTCAAACTTGGGCTGTCGTCTTCGTCTTGCCGTGCTAAGCGATGTTTACTTGTTGCCGTGCTCAGCGATGTTTACTTGTTGCCGTACTAAGCGATGTTTACTTGGTGCCGTGCTAAGCGATGTTTACTTGTTGCCGTGCTAAGCGATGTTTACTTGTTGCCGTACTAAGCGATGTTTACTTGGTGCCGTGCTAAGCGAAGTTTACTTGTTGCCGTGCTAGGCGATGTTTACTTGTTGCCGTGCTAAACGATGTTAAACTTTACTTGTTGCCGACGGATCTGTGGCAAGAGTGGACACTGGAACTGGCGCTGCCGTGTGTGTTGGATGGAACATCGTTTTGTGAAAAGCTGTCTGTGTGAATCCTGTACCTGCTAACCGCTGTATACATAATATCAGACAAGATCCCTTTACACATAACAAGAAGTTAACAAGAAAGAGAGAAACTGATTGCAAACGGGATCCGTTTACACAAAAAGGGTAAGAAGAAATAGAGAAACTTATGTAAAATGAGACCTCTTTATAACAACAAAAATCGAAAGAAACAAACTTCTTATGTGACTCGGGTAGTGTATAACCAAATGTGCTACTTCTAGCATTTTCTTCTGCCGTTGTTTCTTCAACGGGGATGTTGTCTTTGATTTTTCTGATTATTTGTTGTGTCATACTTCTTTCAAAGTGTGGTGCAGTTTGTTAAAAACAAAACGCAGGCCTCGATGCCCGATCATTTATCAGTGTTGTACAGCAAAACCATCAGGCCAAATCAGTGCAGTGCGACGTGAACAGTGCCTATACGTACTCAAAAGTGTTTGAAAATGATGTTACTGATTTGGCCGTTGAACATTGAACAATATATAGAGAATACTACATGGCTTGCTGTGTCGTACCAGATTTACACGAGTTGGTTTTTTTTAAATATTGAACTGCGAGCGAAAGCGAGCTGTTCACTATTTGAAAAAGCAAGAGTGTAAATCTGGGGACGACACAGCAAACCATGTAGTATTCTGTTTATCCTACATACTGTACTTACGTGTATTTTACTAAAAAAAAAAAAAAAGTCCTGCAGTCGAGGCAGCTAAATTGAAGACGCTTGTTTTGGAACCTCGATCTCTTCTAAATCCTCGTTCAATCTATTACGTCAAAGCAAAGAAACGTCATTCTGAAAGTGTGGCGTGACGTGTTAGTTCTAAAAATTCATCGGGGGAATTAGCGAGCACAATTTTTTTTCTATAATGACGTTCGTCTCGGTGACTTTGGCATCATAAGCAGTGGAAAAACAGGTCCCTGCCAGACTTGCTTGACATGACCTCATTTACATGATATACACACGTGTGATTTGAACGATTATTATCTCACGAGTGTCTCTCTTGCGTATGTAGGATAAATCATAGACCATTTATCCTGGACCGCCAACTAGCTCTCTCTCCGCTCTTTCTCTCTATTACGAGGTAGCGGCCTCTCGCATTTAGGAACCTACGCTTACATGGCCTTTCAGAAATCAGGGGGATGTCATATCCGGTGTCGATTGTAAACATGGACGAGTTGGGTGTTGTTTTTGTTGTTGTTTTTGGTGCTAATAACAACATCTTCCAAAACATTCTTCAAACTTTAGATACGCCAGTCAATACTTGCACTGAATACTTTTAAGTCAGCAGTTGCATCACGAAGGCACTTATACCTGCTGCTCCTTCAATCACAATGAGGTGACAAACTGTGCTAGACAAACTGTTGAACAAACTACAGTTACAGAGTTTATTCTTCACGAGGTCAATATATATATATATATATATATATGGGCTAATTTTACAAACTGTATCTTTAAACAAAATGGCTGATTTTACGTGTGGGTCAATATAGGTTGTGGCTGATTTTACGTCTGTTCTCGAGATCAAAGTTTTGGCTGATGTTACGTCTGTTCACGAGGTCAATATAAGTTTTGGCTGATGTTACGTCTGTTCACGAGATCAGTATAAGTTTTGGCTGATGTTATGCCTGTTCACGAGATCAGTATAAGTTTTGGCTGATGTTACGTCTGTTCACGAGGTCAATATCAGTTTTGGCTGATGTTACGTCTATTGACGAGGTCAATATAAGTTTTGGTTGATGTTACGTCTGTTCTCGAGATCAGTATAAGTTTTGGCTGATTTTACGTCTGTTCACGAGATCAGTATAAGTTTTGGCTGATGTAACGTCTGTTCACGAGATCAATATAAGTTTTGGCTGATGTTACGTCTGTTCACGAGATCAATATAAGTTTTGGTTGATGTTACGTCTGTTCACGAGGTCAATATAAGTTTTGGCTGATGTTACGTCTGTTCACGAGGTCAATGTAAGGTTTGGCTGATGTTACGTCTGTTCACGAGATCAATATAAGTTTTGGCTGATTTTACATTTGTTCACGAGATCATCATCAATATAAGTTTTGGCTGATTTTACGTCTGTTCTCGAGATCAATATAAGTTTTGGCTGATGTTACGTCTGTTCACGAGGTCAATATAAGTTTTGGCTGATGTTACGTCTGTTCACGAGGTCAATATAAGTTTTGGCTGATTTTACATTTGTTCACGAAGTCAATATAGATTTTGGCTGATTTTACATTTGTTCACGAAGTCAATATAGGTTGTGACTGATTTTACATTTGTTCACGAAGTCAATATAGGTTTTGACTGATTTTACATTTGCTTTCGGGGTCAATATAGGTTTTGGATGATTTTACATTTGTTCACGAAGTCAATATAGGTTTTGGATGATTTTACATTTGTTCGCGAAGTCAGTATAGGTTTTGGATGATTTTACATTTGTTCACGAAGTCAATATAGGTTTTGGATGATTTTACATTTGTTCACTAAGTCAGTATAGGTTTTGGCTGATTTTACATTTGTTCACGAAGTCAGTATAGGTTTTGGCTGATTTTACATTTGTTCACGAAGTCAGTATAGGTTTTGGATGATATTACATCTGTTCACGAAGTCAGTATAGGTTTTGGCTGATTTTACATTTGTTCACGAAGTCAATATAGGTTTTGGATGATTTTACATTTGTTCACGAAGTCAGTATAGGTTTTGGATGATATTACATTTGTTCACGAAGTCAGTATAGGTTTTGGCTGATTTTATATTTGTTCACGAAGTCAGTATAGGTTTTGGCTGATTTTACATTTGTTCACGAAGTCAATATAGGTTTTGGATGATTTTACATTTGTTCACGAAGTCAGTATAGGTTTTGGCTGATTTTACATTTGTTCACGAAGTCAGTATAGGTTTTGGCTGATTTTACATTTGTTCACAAAGTCAATATAGGTTTTGGATGATTTTACATTTGTTCACGAAGTCAGTATAGGTTTTGGATGATATTACGTCTGTTCACGAAGTCAGTATAGGTTTTGGCTGATTTTACATTTGTTCACGAAGTCAATATAGGTTTTGGATGATTTTACATTTGTTCACGAAGTCAGTATAGGTTTTGGCTGATTTTACATTTGTTCACGAAGTCAGTATAGGTTTTGGATGATTTTACATTTTTTCACGAAGTCAGTATCGGTTTTGGATGATTTTACATTTGTTCACGAAGTCAATAATTATAGGTTTTGGATGATATTACATTTGTTCACGAAGTCAGTATAGGTTTTGGATGATATTACATTTGTTCACGAAGTCAGTATAGGTTTTGGATGATGTTACGTCAAGCGCCGTGATTGTCCTTCGAGCCAGATTGCTTCCTCGTTGCTTAATAGCGTGTGATGCACTCAACGCAAAAGCAATCTGATCCCAGAGATAGACATTAAATTTTGTCTTTATCTCTGTTAGCCAGATCCACCTCTAGCGCTAGAACGATGGCTGCGTCATGAGCTCGAAGGGGGGATTTCTGGTGCAGTTTGAACGACAAACACGTGTGTTTTCTACCTGTCATCGCTGATGATCTCATTCGAGACACTGTCCCGGACACACACTGACGACTTACGAGCGAGCAGATGTGGTATTTTTCTAGCACCACAGCGAGAAATGTCACAAGCTTGTTCATAGACCTGGACTTTCGTATGAACTGTTTCATTGTTGTGGTAACCAAAAGACAACAACTGTGGACATCTGTGATTCCAACAAAAGACCCAAAGATACATATCTTCACTATTACCAGTTCTGGTCTCGAGACGAACTTAAAGAACAGGGACTTTAAAAGTGATTCTGTCAGACAGAGGAATGAACTTTTCCAACATGGAAGATTTCCTGAAGGCAAACAGAAACGAAGAGCTAATGGAATTTTACGGCAACTCCAGGGGTATGTTTGCATTTTCTATCCTAGAGAGAGAGAGAGAGAGAGAGAGAGAGAGAGAGAGAGAGAGAGAGAGAGAGAGAGAGAGAGGCAGAGAGACAGAGAGAGACAGACAGAGAGACAGATACAGAGAGAGAGAGACAGACAGAGACACAGAGAGACACAGAGAGACAGAGAGAGACAGACAGACAGAGACAAAGACAGAGAGAGACAGACAGAGACAGAGAGACAGCATGGACTTGAGAGAGAGCGCGACAGAGACAGACAGGCAGACAGACAGAAAGAGTGAGGACAGAGTGAGTAAGAGAGACTGTGACAGAGAGAATGAGACATAGAGAGAGAGAGACAGAGAGAGACTGAGACAGAGAGAGAGAGACAGAGAGAGCGAGATAGAGAGAGACATTGAGAGAGAGAGAGAGTTTATTCATGTACCCCAATATATTCCATGTTCTCATGTTTGCTATTTTGTACTGTGGCTGCGAGAAGAAACAACAGCAACATTTCTGAAAAACCTATAACAGTTTATGATATTGTTTTTGCATAGCCTGTATATCCAAAACAATTGCTCATGCAACTCAAACCTCAAAACGCAGACAAATATCTGCGTTGCACTTTTGATAAATAGAAAACTTTCACTTTAAAACAATCGCACTTTTAAATATACGTCGCCTTTTCTCCAGGTCACATATATCAACTAACAAAATCAATATGTCCAAGTCGTATCGTTTTGCCTGAGGGGGTTGACGTGGCTGTCTGAAGCGTATGTCTGATATGGTTCCAGGGAAAGGAGAAACTTCAATATAATGGAGAGGGCCGTTGACGAGACTGCCTCCAGCCATTTTCAATCGCTGTCAGCTGTAGTACTTAACGACATATGTTCTCTTAGTGTACACATATTTTCAGACCTTGATATTCTAATTGAAGGGAGAGCTAATTTGGCAATACATTATATCGACTTCATTTGAAAAAGTCTTGTTTCAAATTTAAAAAAAAACCATTTTGTTATGAAATTGAGCCATGATTAAACTTATTCTTTTAACAACAAAAGTACGTTGTAATCTTTGCACCGCCTCATATTACTGATGTCTCTCATTATATCACCTTTGGGTTTCTCTCTTTTTATCGGCGGGAGGGAGGGGGGCGTCAAGGTGTCCAAAAAACATTCAGCTTTAAGCTTGTTTTTCATGTGTGTGTTATGTTTTTATATTTAGTCAAGTTTTGACTAAATTTTTTAACATAGAGGGGGAATCGAGACGAGGGTCATGGTGTATGTGTGTATGTGTGTGTGTGTGTGTGTGTGTGTGTGTGTGTGTGTGTGTGTGTGTGTGTGGGTTTGTGTGTGTGTGTGTGTGTGTGCGTGTGTGTGTGTAGAGCGATTCAGAGTAAACTACTGGACCGATCTTTATGAAATTTTACATGAGAGTTCCTGGGTATGATATCCCCGGAATATTTTTTTTCTTTTTTTCGATAAATGTCTTTGATGACGTCATATCCGGCTTTTTGTAAAAGTTGAGGCGGCACTTTCACACCCTCATTTTTCAATCAAATGGATTGAAATTTTGGCCAAGCAATCTTCGACAAAGGCCGGACTTCGGTATTGCATTTCAGCTTGGTGGCTTAAAAATTAATTAATGACTTTGGTCATTGAAAATCTGAAATTTTTTTATAAAACGATCCAAATTTACGTTCATCTTATTCTTCATCATTTTCTGATTCCAAAAACATATAAATATGTTATATTTGGATTAAAAACAAGCTCTGAAAATTAAAAAAATTAAAAATTATGATCAAACTTAAATTTTCGAAATCAATTTAAAAACACTTTCATCTTATTCCTTGTCGGTTCCTGATTCCAAAAACATATATATATGATATGTTTGGATCAAAAACACGCTCAGAAACTTAAAACGAAGAGAGGTACAGTAAAGCGTGCTATGAAGCACAGCGCAACCGCTACCGCGCCAAGCAGGCTCGTCACTTTCACTGCCTTTTGCACTAGCGGCGGACTACGTTCAATTTCATTCTGTGAGTTCCACAGCTTGACTAAATGTAGTAATTTCGCCTTGCGCGACTTGTTTGTTTTGTCGTTGTGGTTGGTTTTGTTTTGGTTTTTTTTTTAGCAGAACGTGAATACTTTAGACTGTTCCAAATTGGCTGTCTCTCGATGAAAAACGTTTTAGGTGCTTACATTTTACATAATTCGGTCAGATCAGCAGTAGAAATTCACTCAGTTTCTGCGACTGAGGAACGCCCGTCATTATAAGAGCTGGGTTATGGACCGAGGCAAGACATGATATCCTATCATTATAACTCGACTCACTCGAAGTTAATTAAGGATCTAAATGCAGAGGCGAAGACGAATAGGTGATTTCCGTTCTATTTATTTCTGTTGATGTTTCCTATTGTTGTCATTGTTCATGACAGTGTATGTCGTAGGGGGCCCTGCTTTCTCCTGCAGTGAGCTGACAACAGCCTACTTTCCGCTGCATCCAGTTGTATCCGTCGTTATGCTCTGTTTATAGACACGAACAACGAGATAGCTCCAACAAGGGTCGTAGGCGATGTACGAAAATGGTTCAGCTTTGAGTACGAAGGATTTGCATAGGCATTGACTTTAGAATTGAGTCTAAAACTTTTACGCATTTCCTGGCCAATTATGAAATACATGATACAACGTTTTTAAGCGCATACGCGCGCACACGCACGCGCACGCGCACAACCACACACATACACACACACACACACACATACACACACACACACACACACACACACACACACACATACACACACACATACACACACACAACACACACACACACATACACACACACATACACACACACACACACACACACACACACACACACACACCTACTTTCTCTCCCTCTCTCTCTTTCTTTCCATCTGTTTTCCTCCACCACACCGCAACACTTTTTCCAACCCCTTCATCCCTGCCCTCCTCACCCCATCCCACCCGGTCAACCCCTCCATCCCCGCCCTCCTCACCCCATCCCACCCAGTCAACCCCTTCATCCCTGCCCTCCTCACCCCATCCCACCCGGTCAACCCCTCCATCCCCGCCCTCCTCACCCCATCCCACCCAGTCAACCCCTTCATCCCTGCCCTCCTCACCCCATCCCACCCGGTCAACCCCTCCATCCCCGCCCTCCTCACCCCATCCCACCCAGTCAACCCCTTCATCCCTGCCCTCCTCACCCCATCCCACCCGGTCAACCCCTCCATCCCCGCCCTCCTCACCCCATCCCACCCAGTCAACCCCTTCATCCCCGCCCTCCTCACCCCATCCCACCCAGTCAACCCCTTCATCCCCGCCCTCCTCACCCCATCCCACCCAGTCAACCCCTCCATCCCCGCCCTCCTCACCCCATCCCACCCAGTCAACCCCTTCATCCCCGCCCTCCTCACCCCATCCCACCCAGTCAACCCCTTCATCCCCGCCCTCCTCACCCCATCCCACCCAGTCAACCCCATCATCCCCGCCCTCCTCATTCCATCCCACCCAGTCAACCCCTTCATCCCCGCCCTCCTCACCCCATCCCACCCAGTCAACCCCTCCATCCCCGCCCTCCTCACCCCATCCCACCCAGTCAACCCCTCCATCCCCGCCCTCCTCACTCCATCCCACCCAGTCAACCCCTTCATCCCCGCCCTCCTCACCCCATCCCACCCAGTCAACCCCTTCATCCCTGCCCTCCTCACCCCATCCCACCCAGTCAACCCCTTCATCCCTGCCCTCCTCACCCCATCCCACCCAGTCAACCCCTTCATCCCCGCCCTCATCACCCCATCCCACCCAGTCAACCCCTACACCCCCACCCCACCCATACATCACCACCGCCCCCTGCGAGTCCAACAAAAAGTAATTAACTGTCTTTGTTCCCTGGATTAAGGGGGATCTTTGAACCGATCTCTGTTCGTGTTCTGACTCTGCGAGTGTTTTTCAGTCTGCGGACGAATCCCCCCGACAGTTGATTCAATTCGGAGACCCGGATTAGGTTTCTGATTCCCTGATCCTAACCCTCGGTGGAAATCTTGTTGTGGTAACTTTCCATCGTGTTTGGCCGCGCCAGACTCATTTGTTTTAAAGGTGCGTTAGTTCAAACTGGGGGACAGGGTAACTGGGTGAATTAGCAAAGTGGATTTGATTTCCGAGCACGGTCACCGGTGGGGGAACGGTGGGCATGGGGAGTATAAACATAGATTTACATACAACAGCGTGTCTGTGTTGGAGGATAACTGCTGTTTTCTCATAATTAGTTCCGGCGTTTTCTTCGACGCGTGCGAGCCGGTCTGGGGTTTTCGACCAGTGATAAGTGTTGGCGTATGTTTGGAAGTCAATCAGCAATTAACTTGTCTATATGCCTCGCTGCCTCTGTCTGTCTTTGGAGATCACTATCTTAATTACTGAAGTATATATGTATGGGTGGGACTGAAAAATGTCGTGAATCTTGAACCTCAACCGAACCAACAACAAAACAAACAAAAAAGAGAAAAAACAAAAAAAGGCCATAATCGAATCCGGATTTCCGGCATATACCGGAAGAATCCTACCCATATATATCAGTCAAAACAAACCACATCTCACACTCACTCTCTTAAAAAAAAAAGACAAACACGTGCACGGACTGGGAGACAAAGAAAGACTACACATAAAGTATCAAGGAAAGAGATATGGAAGATTACAACAACAAACAAGTCGCGTAAGGCGAAATTACTACATTTAGTCAAGCTGTGGAACTCACAGAATGAAACTGAACGTAGTCCGCCGCTAGTGCAAAAGGCAGTGAAAGTGGCGAGCCTGTTTGGCGCGGTAGCGATTGCGCTGTGCTTCATAGCACGCTTTACTGTACCTCTCTTCGTTTTAACTTTCTGAGCGTGTTTTTAATCCAAACATATCATATCTATATGTTTTTGGAATCAGGAACCGACAAGGAATAAGATGAAATAGTTTTTAAAACGATTTCGGAAATTTAATTTTGATCATAATTTTTATATTTTTAATTTTTAGAGCTTGTTTTTAATCCAAATATAACATAATTATGTATAATGTTTTTGGAATCAGAAAATGACGAAGAATAAGATGAAATTGTTTTTGGATCGTTTAATAAAAATATAATTTTAATTACAAGTTTCCGATTTTTAATGACCAAACTCACTCATTAGTTTTTAAGCCACCAAAGATTGAAGATTGCTTTGCCAAAATTTCAATCAATTTAATTGAAAAATGAGGGTGTGACAGTGCCGCCTCAACTTTTACAAAAAGCCGGATATGACGTCATCAAAGGTATTTATCGAAAAAATGAAAAAAATCGTCCGGGGATATCATACCCAGGAACTCTCATGTCAAATTTCACAAAGATCGGCCCAGTAGTTTAGTCTGAATCGCTCTACACACACACACAGACAGACAGACAGACACACACACACACACACACACACACACACACACACACACACACACACATACACCACGACCCTCGTCTCGATTCCCCCCTCTATGTTAAAACATTTAGTCAAAACTTGACTAAATGTAAAAACAGCCCAGCAAACAGACAACAATACGATTGTTTCTAATTGTCGGATTTCCACTTTTAGTGCCAAGCTTCTGACATTTCTCGCAAAGTATTGACAAAACTTCTCAAACTTTCCATCAATACACAACTCCAGAAAGAGTCTAAGCTTATTTTGTGCGGATCTTTTCGCTGACGTCACATCTGGGAAATCCAGAATAAAGCTTGCCTACGAATTTATGTAAGCATGTAGGTATACGGGGCGATGAGGGGGGGGGGGGGGGGCTGCGAATGCTCTCTCTCTCCGCCTGACTTTTTCTCTGTTTACCCTCTCACTCTTTCCCTCTCTCTCTCTCTATCTCCCTCCCTTTCCCTCCCTCTCTCTCTCTCTCTTTCCCTCCTCTCTCTCTCTCTATCTCTATCTCCCTCCCTCTCCCTCCCTCTCTCTCTCTCTCTTTCCCTCTCTCTCTCTTTCCCTCCTGTCTCTCTCTCTCTCTCTCTCTCTCTCTCTCTCTCTCTCTCTCTCTCTCTCTCTCTCTCTCTCTCCCTGTGCCAATAGATCTCTTTTCCACTGTTTCCGTTTCCCTTCAAGGCTTCTCCCGTACGAATCCCGGTTAATTCTTCCTCCAGGTCATCATGAAAATCGGTTTGGTTGCGGATGCACGTGCAATTTACCGTGCTTGTTCTTGTTCAAGATAATCTGACTGCTTTTATGGAATTAAACGCAGGTTTTTCTATCGTATTACAAGCCCAATGAGAGAGGGGAGCTCTTTCTCTTGCTTTTTCCACTATCGTTTAAGCTGGCTTTTCACTGTTAAAATTCGATGGCTTTAGGCGAAAGAGGTGGGGTTTTTTGGGGGGGACAATTAAATGAATTGCGAGGTCGATTTGAAAAAGAGAAACCGGGTTAAGTAGTAAATTACGACCTGATAATGGAAGAGGAGCACGGTAATAACGGTTTACATCATGATGACGATGGCAGTGACGGGTTCAGTGACAACCAGGCTACTCTTGATGTTAGTTATAGTGAAATATTATGATTGTGACAGAATGGTGATCTTATTTATATTGTAATTATATTGTTTTATGAACATAAGATTGAATTTAGGTTAATGGCAAGAGGTGTGCTTGTAAAGAACTTCTGTATGTGTTTTTGTCTGAGTGAATGTCCTGATAACTCGTGCGTTTTTTAATCGTTGACAGGCAGGTTAGAAGCGTCGATGAAAAATGTTCATTTTAATGTATTCATTTTAAAAGACAATACTTGTTTTTATTGTTATTGTTATAATTGTTGTCGCTGTTATTGATGATTATTGGGGTGCGATGGCAATGGCGACGATAACAATTATGTTTGGAAGGTTGAGATGAAATGGCGGCGGGGGGGGGGGGGGGGGTGGTTTGCGACTGTGGTTATAATAACAGGCATTCTGCTAATTCTGTTGTGGCTGGCAATGACAATAGTTGATCGTCTAAATACACACCAAAAAGAAAACAACAAAGATGACACCAAAATAAGATCTACTAACAAAGGCCTACCAATACAACTGCAGCAGTGCTGTTCCTTGGCCTTGGTCTTCGGCCAATGAAGCATGCTTGTTGGTCAATCTGACGCATTGTTGTGATCCCGACAACCGTCCAATAATTGTGACATAAAAGGGTTTTTGTGACCGCATTGTTGTTGTTTTTAAGCCAGAACATTTGGACCTATGCATATTTCATTCACTGAACTGACTGTTTCTCCTCTGAGCCGGGCAGTTCTTTTTCTTGATATTCTTCTTGTTATCCTTGTTCTCTTTGTTCTTCTTTCAGTGTTTCTTGTTCTTGTTCTTCTAGCTCTTGTTCTTGTTCTTCTCCTTCCCCTCCCCTTCCTCCTTCTCCTTCTCCAGCATTTGAGCAACACTATACATAAAATATGGGCAGGGAAATAGCTTAGTCGATAGCGGCGCTGGCTTCAAAACCAGTTGTCGCTATCTGCGGGGGTTCGATCCCCACGTTCGGCGAGGGATTGATTTCTCAGAGTCAACTTTGTGCAGACTCTCCTCGGTGTCCGAACAACCCCGTGTGTACACATGAGCACGATAAAGAACCCAAGTTAACCCCTTCAATGCCACAGTATAACAGCATTATCCGAACGGTCTATGGGAAAGAACTGTGTTTAGAACCCCTACAAGTACTTGGACAGTGGTTACCTCCCCTTTTAGTTTTCAGAAATGTCCTGAAATGTTGTTGACACAAATCCCACGTATGAGATACGGTTATGGGCGTAGGACAAACCGAAAATGACCACGTATTACATACGGGGTGGGCAGTGAAGGGGTTAACAGCGACAGTCTCAAAGCTTGAAAACATGAATACATACATGCAGGGAAAAAAACAAAAAATTGGGTAGCGCCGTATACTGTATGGCAGCTCGCGCATCCTAGGGAGAGAGCAGCCCGAATTTCCATGAGGGTAACCTCACAGGACTATATCAATCTTATCCTTATCCTCACAGGACTATATCAATCTTATCCTTATCCTTATGTGTGTCCTCAGAGTTCAAGGAGGCGTTCTACATGTTCGACAAGGACGGTGACGGGAGGATCACGGAGGAGGAGCTGGGGACCGTGCTGCGCTCTCTGGGTCAGGACCCCACGCAGACTGAACTCAGGGACATGATCAACGACGTCGATAAGGACGGTCAGTATACACTGGACATCCCATCCCCCATCCCCATTCCAACACACACACACACACACACACACACACACACACACACACACACACACACACACACACACACACACACACACACACGAACACACACACACACACACACATACCCACGCAGTCATTCTCTCAGCCCCACGCAGACTGAACTCAGGGACATGATCAACGACGTCGACAAGGACGGTCAGTATACACTGGACATCCCATAGCCCATCCTCCATCCCCATCCCAACACACACACACACACATCACACACACACACACACACACAACACACACACACACACACAATACCCCTCCGCGCCCCCACCCCCTGTCACTCTCTCCACCCCACGCAGACAGAACTCAGGGACATGATCAACGTCGATAATGACGGTCACTAGTGAGTCACACGTCACGGGATATCCCCGTCCACTCCCTATAGAAGGGGTCAGGGGGTCGGGGTCACATTTTAATGGTTAGTGCAAGGAAAAGGAATTGGGGGGGGGGGGGTGAGAGAGAGAAGGAAAAGAGAGAATGGGGATAGAAAAAGGAGAGAGAGAGATGAGGCAAAGAGAGAGAGAGAGAGGGGGAAGAGAGAGAGGGTAAACAGAAAGAGAGAGAGAGAGAGAGAGAGAGAGAGAGAGAGAGAGAGAGAGAGAATCTGCTATTAAAGGGTGAGAGAATGATAGTGCTCAGAGAAAAGAAATACCAGAACGAATACTGAGATAAGACGACCAGGACCCAAGACACAGACATCTCAAGGACGCGATTAGCGATTGTCAATCAGGGCGGTTAGCATGGGAGTCTGGGGAATGGCACTGTAGACGTGTTTGGCGAGAGGAGATAGCTCGTGAGAATAGTGATCACATCCCTCGGGCAGGGTACTTCATTCTCTCTGACCAACGACGTCCACCAAAGCTGCATGCATAGAATCATGGGACAGGGCTATGCATGGGATGAGGAATAGGTTAAGAACTAGAAGAAACGTGGAGACAGAGGAGGAGGAAATGAGCTGAGGGAAGAAGAGATACAGGGGGATTATCGTACAGGTACGAGTACAGTGGAACCCCCGTTTTTAAG
>NC_090261.1:5111855-5113875 GCF_037325665.1 Littorina saxatilis | reverse complement strand
TCTACCTTTTGCAACCCTGTCGCACAGCACGTCCAATCAATATGGAGCTGTGAACTTGACAACACCTTTCTCTCTATTTTGTTTTTGAATAGACAGCAATACCGAGACAACTAGCTGTGTTCCGAGGCTCCTTCAAACTTTCACAGAACATGGAATCAAACACGAATATGCTTCTGTGAGCGTACAGCTTCCATCTTAACTTCTTTACCGAGATACGCGACTCGCTTTACCGCCGTTGAAAATTCCTAAAACACGTTTAAACGTGGGAAAAAGCGATTGAATCAATAGCAATTAAAGTTATTGAGTTCCTTTAAAGGACAATATACTGTGTAGATGACCAACAAATAAACAGCAATGGAATCAACCGCATTTAAAGTCAAAGAGTTCCTTTATCAGTACAAACCGTCCAGGACACTATATATACAGTGGCCAAACTAACGCGGAACCAGCCATGGACTCAACCGCATTTCAAGTCATATTGAAGTTCCGCCGGCCTCAGTTTGACAGTATAAGCCGACAACTGACTTGAGGACAATGTACAATGATACAGGTGATGGCCATATGTTATTGCTGACGTTGGTTGCTGGTCCCGCTGCAAGTCATCAGACATCAGTCCCCATGTGCCGGGTGCCACATGCGATGGACTCGGAGTCGACCGGCTTAAGTTTAAGTTATAGAGTTCCTTTAACAGTACAAGCCGACAAAGACAATAGACAGTGTACAGATGGCCAATATGTTATTGCTGGCGTTGGTTGCTGGCCCTGTTCAGCGTACATCCCCATGTGTGCCACATGCGATGGAATCAATCAAGTTTTAAGTCATAGAGTTCCTTTAACAGTACAAGCCGACAAGAACAATACACAGTGTACACTGAAATTGCCAAACTAACGCGGAACAACCGGTAGACTGAACCGCATTTCAAGTCATGGAATACCTTTAACAGTACAAGCCGACAAGGACAGTGTACAGTGTATACTGAGATTGACAAAATGACACGGACCCAGCGGTAGACTGAACCGCATTTCAAGTCATAGAGTTCCTTTAATAGTACAAGCCGACAAGAACAATACACAGTGTACACTGAAATTGCCAAACTAACGCGGAGGACCCAGCGGTGGACTGAACCGCATTTCAAGTCATAGAGTTCCTTTAACAGTACAAGCCAACAAGGAGAGTGTACAGATGGCCAGATGTTGAGCGAGTTTTAGCGTCAACTAAGGTGACTCGAGTCGAACCGGAGGTCGCAAAAACTCGGTCCGGTACGACTGGAGTGACGTCACCGGTTAACCAACTTTCAACCTTGCTTCCTGCGTAGGGTCTCTCCAGTTCCAAGATGGCTGCCAAGGCGAGGTGAGAAACTTCTGCAAATATTTTTTGACAAAGTTACGGATTGTGAGAAGACATTTGTTGTAAATCACTTAGCCTTTCAAAAATTAAGGATACTGGGTTGGATACTGTCTTGGTTTTAATGCATTTTATTTTAGCAGTGATGTTTATTTTGGGAAGAAATGAGGTCAACAGGAGTTTGGGTGCGATTTCGGCTCAAATGTACTTTAGCGCCCTGAACTTTTACCCGGCTGTTTTGCGCTCGATTTTCACGCTCACTTCTTCATTGACGTTCGAATCGATAGTTCGATGTTTTGGCATTACATTCACATCAACAATAAAACAGTACTGCTTGTTCATCATCGTCGTCCATCAACTCTCCACAACAGTAAATCCGTAACGCGCTTGTCGCCATCTTGTTGCAAGGGACGCGACTGGACACAACCCAACAGCGTTTCCGCGAAGAAAAAAACCAGACATGCGCAGTGACCCTACCATAGCTCAACCCTGTTCCTCGCGAAAACTCGCTCGTTATTGCTGGCGTTGGTTGCTAGCCCTGCTCGGTGTACATTCTCGTGTGTGTCAAACCATAGGGCCTATGCGATGGAGTCAATCGGATTTTAAGTTATAGAGTTCCTTTAACAGTTCAAGCCGCCAAGGACAATGTAAAATGTACAGATGGCCATGTTATAGC
>NC_090261.1:5076855-5106855 GCF_037325665.1 Littorina saxatilis | reverse complement strand
TGATCAAGTTATTATCTCCCCTTATGCTTTACTTAATTGTTAATCTTTAAATAGCCACCGGCAAACCATATATATATCTCGATATATGGTAAACATCAAAAGTTACGAAGGGGATGGTAGAGTCTCTCACTGACGATGTGTCTAAGTTCCTTAATTTAACTTTGATGTCGGTCACAAACTGGAACGCAGCAAACCTGATTTATTGGGAACATGGGGAAAAGTGGGTGGCGAAGGGGTGAAGGGATTGTACCACAATCCAAACAAATCCGCGGTGAAAAACTGCGGACAGCCCCATTCTCCTGGCAGACATATTCCCCAAGGGAAGCGATTCACGATACGATCAGTGCAGGCGCTTTTAACGGCAAAGCAAGGTCGCAAATCATCGCACGCATCTACGTTTTGTCCGGGGAACAGAAATCAATGGACCCTGCGGGTAATGCATCCCACATGCTACTTCCTCTAATCCTGCTGAGCTATAGCGGAAACACGAATTTTTTTTTTTTACATTTGGTCCTATCCACCGTCTGTCGATCGTCCTTTGCTGATGAATACTGATCATTATTCCAATTGTTCAACTCACACATTAAGACGCACATATATTCATGCATACATAGCACAAGTCGTAAAATATGCACTTACCCATACCAAGTATGTCCGGTTAACGATGAGGTGTCCAGATGTCCAGAGTTCTGAAGAGTGACCGGTTAATGCAAAGGTATCTAGATAGCCATAGTTCTGAAGAGCGACCTGTTAGCGCAGGGGTATCCAGATATCCATAGTTTTGAAGAGCGACCTGTTAACGCAGGGGTATCATATATCCAGAGTTCTGAAGAGTGACCGGTTAATGCAGAGGTATCCAGATATCCAGAGTTCTGAAGAGCGACCGGTTAACGCAAGGGTATCATATATCCAGAGTTCTGAAGAGTGACCGGTTAATGCAGAGGTATCCAGATATGTAGAGGTCTGAAGAGCGACCGGTTAATCCAGAGGTATCCAGATATCCAGAGTTCTGAAGAGTGACCTGTTAATGCAGAGGTATCCAGATATCCAGAGTTCTGAAGAGTGACCGGTTAATGCAGAGGTATCCAGATATCCAGAGTTCTGAAGAGCGACCGGTTAATGCAGAGGTATCCAGATATCCAGAGTTCTGAAGAGCAACCGGTTAATGCAGAGGTATCCAGATATCCAGAGTTCTGAAGAGTGACCGGTTGATGCAGAAGGTATCCAGATAGCCAGAGTTCTGAAGAGCGACCCGTTAACGCAGGGGTATCATATATCCAGACATTTGAAGAGTGTCCATTTTAACGCAGAAGTATCCAGATTTCCATAGAACTGATGTTTGGCCTGCGCAGAGGTATCCAAACTTACAGATTTCTGAAGAGAGACCGGTTAACGCGGAGGCATCCACAGTTTTAGTGTACCGATGTTTAATTGGGTATCCACATCCCCATGGTACAGTGAAATTAGTCATTTATCAAATGTAGAAAGGTATTGTCACTCATCCCAAACACTTTGCTGGGGTCTGCTGCGAGAGAAAAGACCAGAATACAAGTAGATGACTTTCATGAAATTTTGACAAGACTGAGATGCATGAGCTCATTGACTGTAGCGTACATGTCATAAACTCTCCTAAGGCCAAATAAAAATATATTGGTTTAGGGTAACCCGACCGACCCTATTTTGTTCATTTCTCAAATAAACAAACTTTTGGCACATTTAGCGAACCATACCAAGACTAAGGGAAGTAACCTCCTTTAAAATCGACTAAATTTAAGAATTTAAAAAAAGTAAAAAAAGTAAAAAGCCGACCTACCGACCGTATCTTTTTTGGTCACGTTACCCTAAACCAACATATATTTTATTTGGCCTACTCCTGATGTGGTCATCTATGGTACTCTACGATGGTTACAAAAGGCTCAGAACTAGACATATTCTTCTTTACCTGCATCTTCTGCGGTATGCGCAACGTAAAACTCCGCAAAAACCATCAATGCAAAGATGAATTTTCCATAATTAAGAATATTACACCACTCCAAAAAAAATGTCACTGTCTGTAATTATTTCTATGGTCTACATATTTATATATGCCAAATAGTATTCGCCACGACATTCACAAAATTTAAAATAACCATCATTCCAAATAAGTTTCTTTTTCACTGTCAATAACTAATAGCCCACAAAGTTACATAATTATGCTAAAAAGTATTTTCCATGATAATCAAAAACAACCATCATTCAAAAGAAAAGTTTCTTTTCCACTGTCAATAATTTTTCCTATGGTCTTCAAAGCATTATTTTCCTTGGCAATTAAAAAACCTATAACTAATAGCCCACAAAGTTACATAATTATGCTAACAAGTATTTTCCATGACAATCACAAACAACTATCATTCAAGGAAGTGTATTTTTCACTGTCAATAATTATTCCAATGGTCTTCAAGGTTACATATATGACACGGAGACTACAACCCACAGGAAGACCCCATCAACAAACTAGACCGGAGAAGCCAAACCACCATTTTCCGTCTAAGGACAGGGCACTGTGGACTGAAGAAACACCTCAAGAGACTGGGCCTTGCGGATGACGCACACTGTGAATGTGGCTCGGAAGAGCAAACTCCGGAGCACATTCTCCAGAACTGCCCCCATCTAGAGACAATACGCCAGAAGTTCTGGCAAGAAGAGACCAGTGTTGGAGCCAAACTCTGAGGTCCTGCCGACGAACTGCGCAAGACTGCGGACTTCCTTGCAGCCACTGGTCTGAGGATTTAGCACGGCCATCAACATCGAACGCAGAAGAAGAAGAAGAACATATATGACAAGAAGTATTTTCCAAGGCAATTAAAACAAAATCATTAAAACAAATCTTTAAATAACCATTATTAAAAAAAGGTGTATTTTCACTGTCAATAAATATTCCCATGGTCTACATATTTATATGCACGCACCTGTAAAGACTCCCATGTGTATAGTGTCTCTGTCCATATTTGCAGAAAAGAGGTCCCTGCCCGATGACCGCAATGACGGGTGTCCTGGTGGGGCCAGACAAATCGCCTGCAAGTCAGATACAAGTAGTCATGGGGAGTGAAGCATGAAGATCTATATGTAGACTGTTTGCCATTTGCTGATTTATTTCTAACTGTAAGTTTGCTTTGAAGACATCACTACAAGTCGTAGGCTTCTTGTTGTTTTCATATTTATAAAATAATGTAAATTTCATGAAACAACCTGTTTAAACCAAGATAATTATGCAGAAATAAATGGTCAACGGGGACTGAATGGGATGCCATCCAACTTCAAACAACTAACCTTGCAATAAACTCAATAAAGAAAGACGAAGGACTTTCGTAGTTGTTGTTGTTGTTGTTGTTGTTGTTGTTGTTGTTGTTGTTGTTGTTGTTGTTGTTGTTGTTGTTGTTGTTGCTGCTGCTGCTGCTTCTGCTGCTGCTGTGCATGAGCATGCTTGTAAAACCACTTAAACTACCTCAATAAGGAGTGTTTGACTGCGCTGCAAAAATAATGTCTTCATACTCGTGGGTACAAAAACAACAAATTTCTTTCACTCCCCAAACGTACATCATAAATGCAGATGGTGTTTTGCTGTTTCGACGTACACTGCGAGGAAGAAACTCATTTTCTGCTCTCGCACATCTGAACATTAGTCCAGAAAGTTCTATGCAAAAATTGTCTTACAGGTTTTCCTATATTTCTTTTCTCTCGCTGGTTCATTCCGTTAAACGTGCAACAGAAGAAAAAAAAGTAAATTAAAATGCTTGAAATTTCTTTTGCTTTGCTTGCTAGGATGAAAATAAAATCAATATTACCTACATCCAATGGCACCCTCGGAAAAAAAATTCCATTTGAATATTCTGACTGAGATCTGTTCCATGTTCGTCACACCTGTCTTTCCCTTTTTCTAATATCTGTAAAATGTTGACAAAAACAGACGAGAAAAAAGGGGGGGGGGTCAGTGGTAGGAGCCGGAGGCGCAGCTGCAAACTGGCAATTTTCAATTACTTTGTGTCGTTTCTTCTACAATAAAAAAAGTCCGATTAAAATCAAAGATATCCCCATATTCTCTCATACTTACCTACCCCCAGGGAAGGGGCAGGAGGAGAGCTATGCTTACAACAGATAGTCGTACCGTTGCCGCTGTATCTGTACATCAACTAGAGCAGGTAATCCATGAAGCTAATTCAAGCAGACGTGCTCGTAACACCTTTTTCGCATTTTGAAAAAGAACAGAATGCACTGCAGTCAGACTGACTTGATTCCAGCTCGTGTAAAATAGTTGACAGTCTGGGTGCCAAAATTTTTCTTTTCTAAAACACAGACGATCTTTTCGTTAAACTAATCACAAAATACAACTTTGCTAGTTCGAAGTTGCAGACGACTTGTCTTTCTATGCGCATAACTTTCGCGCAACTTTTCACAGAAAAGGTCAGAAAGTTTTACCCTCGTGAGAATTTGATTTGAAAGGCTACCCTTTTTCAAGTTACATGTTCTGTGTTTTATCTGCAGTTGGGAACGAAATATATATTCACATTAACCTTTTACATTCGCTCCAAAAAGCTTTGAAAAGACAAAACGTTGCAGACGACAATTCAAAGCGAGGCCAACATGGCCCCCTCCATGTTCTTTCTGAAAATATCTTTCGGAGCTTCGATTATTCTGCTGCTGATGTCATGCATGATGGTATGCCATGTTACTCACTGGTTTAGTTTCATTTGCATCTCTGAATGAAAGGTCAGGAACTATGATTCCGGAAAAGTTTCAGAGAGCACAGCGAAAATGCTTGATGTTTTCTTTACAAACGGACGGTGTCATTTCTTCAAGTACAGATAAATAAATAAGTAAAAGCAATAATGACTCAGATTTATATATTTGCCAAGGCCTTGTACTGTTGACACAAACAATTTCGTCAGAACTGAATGTGCATTTCAGAAGTAAAAAAACTCTCTCTCTCTCTCTCTCTCTCTCTCTCTCTCTCTCTCTCTCTCTCTCTCTCTCTCTCTCTCTCTCTCTCTCTCTCTCTCTCACCGGCACGGTTGGCCTAGTGGTAAGGCGTCCGCCCCGTGATCGGGAGGTCGTGGGTTCGAACCCCGGCCGGGTCATACCTAAGACTTTAAAATTGGCAATCCAGTGGCTGCTCCGCCTGGCGTCTGGCATTATGGGGTTAGTGCTAGGACTGGTTGGTCCGGTGTCCGAATAATGTGACTGGGTGAGACATGAAGCCTGTGCTGCGACTTCTGTCTTGTGTGTGGCGCACGTTATAATTATGTCAAAGCAGCACCGCCCTGATATGGCCCTTCGTGGTCGGCTGGGCGTTAAGCAAACAAACAAACAAATCTCTCTCTCTCTCTCTCTCTCTCTCTCTCTCTCTCTCTCTCTCTCTCTCTCTCTCTCTCTCTCTCTCTCTCTCTCTCTATCCCAGTCTTTCTTCTCTCTCCCAAAGAGGGGGTAATCGAGACGAGGCCGGGTCGTGGTGTATGTGTGTGTGTGTCTGTGTCTGTGTCTGTGTGTCTGTGTGTGTGTGTGTGGAGCGATTCAGACTAAACTACTGGACCGATCTTTATGAAATTTGACATGAGAGTTCCTGGGTATGATATCCCTGGATGTTTTTTTTATTTTTTCAATAAATACCTTTGATGACGTCATATCCGTCATATTTTTGTAAAGGTTGAGGCGGCACTGTCACACCCTCATTTTTCAATTAAATTGATTGAAATTTTGGCAAAGCAATCTTCGACGAAGGCCGGGGTTTGGTATTGCATTTCAGCTTGGTGGCATAAAAACTAATGAGTGAGTTTGGTCATTAAAAATCGAAAACTTGTAATTAAAATTATTTTTTTATTAAACGATCCAAAAAAAATTTCATCTTATTTTTCGTCATTTTCTGATTCCAAAACCATATACATGTGTTATATTTGGATTAAAAACAAGCTCTGAAAATTAAAAATATAAAAATTATGATCAAAATTAAATTTCCGAAATCGATTTAAAAACAATTTCATCTTATTCCTTGTCGGTTCCTGATTCCAAAAACATATAGATATGATATGTTTGAATTAAAAACACGCTCAGAAAGTTAAAACGAAGAGAGGTACAGAAAAGCGTGCTATGCAGTTCAGCAAAACCACTACCGCGCTGAACAGGCTCGTCAGTTTGACTCTGTTTTGCACAAGCGGCGGACTACGGTCATTGTGAAAAAATGCAGTGCGTTCAGTTTCATTCTGTGAGTTCCACAGCTTGACTAAATGTAGTAATTTCGCCTTACGCGACGTGTGTGTGTGTGTGTGTGTGTGTGTGTGTGTGTGTGTGTGTGTGTGTGTGTGTGTGTGTGTGTGTGTGTGTGTGTGTACAGGTATGAAATCCCCAGACTTTTTTTCATTTTTTCGATAAATGTCTTTGATGACGTCATATCCGGCTTTTTGTAAAAGTTGAGGCGGCACTGTCACACCCTCATTTTTCAATCAAACTGATTGAAATTTTGGCCAAGCAATTTTCGACGAAGGCCGGACTTCGGTATTGCATTTCAGCATGGAGGCTAACAAATTAATTAATGACTTTGGTCATTAAAAATCTGAAAATTGTAATTAAAATTATTTTTTTATAAAACGATCCAAAATTACTTTTATTTTATTCTTCATCATGTTCTGATTCCAAAAACATATAAATATGTTACATTTGGATTAAAAACAAGTTCTGAAAATTAAAAATATAAAAATTATGATTAAAATTAAATTTCCGAAATCGTTTTAAAAACAATTTCATCTTATTCCTTGTCGGTTCCTGATTCCAAAAACATATAGATATGATATGTTTGGATTAAAAACACACGCAGAAAGTTAAAACGAAGAGAGGTACAGTAAATCGTGCTATGAAGCACATCGCAACCGCTACCGCGCCAAACAGGCTCGTCGCTTTCACTGCCTTTTGCACTAGCGGCAGACTACGTTCAGTTTCATTCTGTGAGTTCCACAGCTTTACTAAATGTAGTAATTTCGCCTTACGCGACTTTTTTAAAAAAATTTTTTATAAATGTCTTTGATGACGAGGGTCGTGGTGTATGTGTGTGTCTGTGTGTGTGTGTGTAGAGCGATTCAGACTAAACTATCGGACCGATCTTTATGAAATTTGACATGAGAGTTTCTGGGTATGATATTCCCGGATGTTTTTTCTTTTTTTTGATAAATACCTTTAATGATGTCATATCCGTCATATTTTTGTAAAGGTTGAGGCGGCACTGTCACACCCTCATTTTTTAATTAAATTGATTGAAATTTTGGCAAAGCAATCTTCGACGAAGGCCGGGGTTTGGTATTGCATTTCAGCTTGGTGGCTTAAAAACTAATGAGTGAGTTTGGTCATTAAAAATCGAAAACTAGTAATTAAAATCATTTTTTTATTAAACGATCAAAAAAAAATTTCATCTTATTTTTCGTCATTTTCTGATTCCAAAAACATATGTATACATATGTTATATTTGGATTAAAAACAAGCTCTGAAAATTAAAAATATAAAAATTATGATCAAAATTAAATTTCCGAAATCGATTTAAAAACAATTTCATCTTATTCCTTGTCGGTTCCTGATTCCAAAAACATATAGATATGATATGTTTGAATTAAAAATACGCTCAGAAAGTTTAAACGAAGAGAGGTACAGAAAAGCGTGCTATGCAGCACAGCGAAACCACTACCGCGCTAAACAGGCTCGTTAATTTCACTCCGTTTTGCACAAGCGTCGGACTACGGTCATTGTAACAAAAAATGCAGTGCGTTCAGTTTCATTCTGTGAGTTCCACAGCTTGACTAAATGTAGTAATTTCGCCTTACGCGACTTGTTCTTTCCTTTCAAAGTCTCCCCTGTCAGTTTCCTCAATCACCATAAAACATTCCTCCCTCTGATCAATCTACCGCCAGTATGTCTGTATATGCTACCCTAGTCCTGTTGCAGCTGTGTGGGTTAATTCGATCAGATGATAGACGAGTGGCCCCAATGTTTGGTCAGTCCCTCCCCATGGCCCCTCCTTGCAAAGAGCAGCGACCGCTGGATTGGCCGTGTCTGCGCCCCTCTGTGCTACAGACATCATCCATTACACAGTGCTGGTGCTTGGATGTAGCGGCACGTACAAACACTCACATCATCTCGAGCTCTATCTCTTTGTCTGTGTCGAGTCTTTGTCTCTCTGTCTCTATTTCTCTGTCTCTTTGTCTGTCGCTGTCTCTCTTTGTCTGTCTGTCTGTCTGTCTGTCTGTCTGTCTGTCTCTCTGTCTCTGTCTCTGTCTCTCTCGATCTCTCTTTCTCTCTCTCTCTCTCTCTCTCTCTCTCTCTCTCTCTCTCTCTCTCTCTCTCTCTCTCATCTTTAATTTTCAGTAGACTTGCCGCCCATTGAATTGGCCATATAAATATCCATTCATACATCAACTAGACAACTGGCAGCCGCGTTCAACCCCCCCCCCCCCCTCCCTGCCGCTCCCTCATAATTCCTAGTGCCCCAGCACCTCAACTGATTTTTGTTTTGATGTACAATTTTCATTCAATTTTCTTTTCATGTTTGCTTGCTTTTCATTTAAACTGTACCCTCCCCAATCACATAATTCACCTCCCCCACCTTTTAAACGGAGACAGACAGTATTCCTCAGATTTGAACAGGAAATTTTTTTCCACCGTACACTCGTTCATTAAACGTTCAGGCCGCTTTGGGTAAATCAGAATAAATGCTCTACAAGCCGGACAACAACTTTAACTTCTGCACATCTCCTACCCATCCCTCTTCTTTTATTCATCTTCTTTCCCTCCTTCCTTCCTTTACTGTCTTTCTTTATCATCATTATGCAACGTTCATTACGTTATTAATAGATTTGGTTTATTGAGACACATTTTTCAGCCGTTACCGCCTTATGTTGTACTGTCATGCAGGAACACCACTATAAGCTTCTAGCTTGTTGCTGTTTCTGTGAACTTTGTATACATGTCATGATTGTAACCTTTGTTAAAATAAACTTATGTTTAAAAAAAAAAAGGTATTGGTTTGTTATCTATCTGTTCAGTCCGCGATCCGAATTCTGAGATTTCAGTTATCTGATATTATACTTCTATGCCGTATATAAAAGTCGGATTCAACCTTCCGTCTGACCCATTTTAGCATCCCTGCGAGATTTAGGGTTGACCAGTTCTGGTCATTCTTCCAGACATCGTCTAGTCTAACTAAAGGCACCGTGCTCACCCCTTCGCCTCCCTGCCATCCATAGTTGTGCTCCTAGTTTTTCCCCAGCCCATATTCCGAGTCTTTCGGGATAGTGTTGTATTGAACCGATCTCATTGGCGACCCCAAAGGGACCAGAATGATGTCAGAATGGTCAAGCCGTCTTTGTCTACCTCGCCCCCAGGCGTACCATGGGAACACTCTTTGGCTGAATTGGCCAGATCCTTGAGCGTATCTTCTAAAATCCATGCTGCAAACGTAGTGCTTCTGTACGCTGGACCGGGTGCACAGGTACCTAGATCCGTAACACCCTGTAGATGGCTTGCTGCAATGAAGTTTCTAGGATTTATATGTATTAAAAAAAAGGAAGCTGATCGGCAAATTATTAGAATTGTATTTTCCTTATTCTTCATACAGCTACGAGTTTGAGTCTCAAGAAGCATCCAAACCGTATCTCGCCTGAAGCTCATTCACTGAAATGCCTTTTACGGTGTCTCCGGCAAACTTGACAGGAATTACTTCTTCAAAAAAAGGGCCGAATCTTAATATCTTCCCTCAACTGAAGCCCAGAGTGACTGAAGATCCATCTCATTCGCATTCAATTTCGCTACAGCTGTCACAACTTGCCGGGCTGTGTTTAAAAAGCCACCAGCTTTATCCCCAACGATCGCGTCACAGTCTGCCCTTCATTTTCTTTCAATTCCGCCCGTACTATTTCTCCCCGGGCATCGATCCGGGTGTCCAGAGTCCATTAGCCGTCTACATCCGCCAGGCGTGTCAATGGGGTGGCTTGGAGGCACTGTCGGAAGACAGACAAACATTTGGAGAAGTGGCGTGGACTTCTGGGAGAATCCGGAGAGTTTAGAAAATGTTCATTGTGCCTTGGAAAAGTAGAGTCATCGTTGAGGAAGAAAAGTGAAAAATCTGCCAAGCTTTATTGACTCAATACAAATGCAAGAAGATTGCGGCAAAGTTTGCATGCAGGCAGAGATGAATGATTGTCCTTTTTGCGGAAAATAAACATTATTCTTGCATTTGCACAAAAACGGTCTTAGAAACTTAAAGAAAACTCTCATACATGTCATTCGTATTTTCTTTCGAATCGCTGCAAGCAAATGACTGGTGGACATACAACTTTCCTTGAGATTTTGGTTTAACTTCAATAAGCGAAGGCAAGTTATTTGAATGTGTGCTTATATATTACATTGAGAAGACGGCGGAAGAGAGAAATGTATAAAGAAGATAACTAGATTTTGCATTTCCAAAATTGCGCTTATAGATGGTTATATAGTTGGTTGAGAGAGAGAGACAGAGACAGACAGACAGAGAGAGAGAGACATACAGACAGTCAGACAAACAGACAGAGAAAGTGACAGATGTTTATATAGCTTGTCATCTGTATGTGACACCATGCAGATAACACCGGTTAAAAGCGGATGTAATTTTCCAATGTAAAAATCATTACTCTCTCTCTCTCTCTCTCTCTCTCTCTCTCTCTCTCTCTCTCTCTCTCTCTCTCTCTCTCTCTCTCTCTCTCTCTCTCTCTCTCTCTCTCTCTCTCTCTCTCCCTTTCTCTCTCACTCTCTCTCACTCACTCTCTGTCCCTCCCCCTTCCTTTGCCGAAACCCGTGCCTCCTCATCATTAGTGGTCCTAGTATAATGATATCTTCCTCCAATCTATGACTATTTAACCTATTTTTATCAGGAAAACATCTGTTACAAGGCTAGTCATGACATCGTTCAGCTACTTTTGAGCCTATTCAATATTTCCCGGTCAAACCAAATATATGAAGCAAAGTGTCTGGTGGGAGAGACTGTGTAGGGCTTTTGATCTGCTGCTACTGGCGTCTATCGTCCAATCAAATCGCCATTATGCTAAGGGCGTGGAGATTGTTATGGCCTCTTCACACTTCGTGATTTACACACACTTCCGCAAAGTAGTACTTGACCTGATGACTGAGGTTCTTCAGCTAAAAATGAGTGCGACAAAAACTTCATGGGTAGTAGTTTCCAGTGCTTGAGCTGTACTATGGTCTCAGGTTGAAGTTGCTTCTTTATCTATAGCCCTGCACAATATTGAGAAAAGGTAAGTTTGACTATCACATTCAACCCTTTCTCTCTCTCTCTCTCTCTCTCTCTCTCTCTCTCTCTCTCTCTCTCTCTCTCTCTCTCTCTCTCTCTCTCTCTCTCTCTCTCTCTCTCTCTCTCTCGCGCGCTCTCTCTCTCACTCTCTCTCTCGCGGTATCTCTCTCTCTCTCTCTCTCTCTCTCTCTCTCTCTCTCTCTCTCTCTCTCTCTCTCTCTCTCTCTCTCTCTCTCTCTCTTTGTATTAACAGACAAACAAACAGGAAGATGTCCAAAGGGATCTTTGGATGTTTGTTTTGCGTGTCTATAAGTCATTCCTGCGTGATTATATATGTCCACCAGCTAATGTTTATTTTAAGAAGATATTTGTCAGTGCAGCAAGGTCGAACTTGTATCATTCGGTGTTCTTTTGTTCGTGCGGTTCTTTAAACAGCTATGCCACACAACACAAGACCTAAGTACGTATACCACTATAACACAGCAGTTAAGGCCATACGATCTTTCTCACACAAATACAAGTATGCGAATGTGGTCTACTTTCATCATATGTGAGATAGTTATGTATAGAAAATGTCATACTGGTAGACACGATATCTCGTAAGGTGATCATTACAGATTTTTGCTTTATATACACACCGGCGTATAGCTGGCGCTAACGCACTACAGGCACTTACATTGTAGGAATTATATATATAGAAATTTAAGACAGGCACGCACGACATCTCGCGAAGTGATTTTTACAGATTGCACTTTTATATATTGATAAAATGGCGGGCACTGCAGGCGTTCACATTGTCGAAAGTACTGCAAACTTACGTCATCGATATGAAAGACAGTCTGAGTATTTTTCATTAAGAATGAGGATGCACTTTTTCCCTCTTACGTCTAAAAAAAAGTACGGACCGCTTCTAGCCCTTACACATCCCTGTCATTGGTCGGGAAATTGAGGGGCGTCAAATCAGTTGTAAGTAGAGGTTACACGCCGAGTCTCAGTGATTATTAAAAATAATGGTCGAAGTTAGCGGATCATGAAAAATGCGAGCTTTAGCGAGCTTTTTCATGACCGCGAACTGAGACCATTATTTTTTATAATCACTGAGACGAGGTGTGTAACCTCTTTATTCCTCCTTTCTTCAGTTATTCAAAGAAAAGAGGAGGTTTTTTGCGAAAGTTTGATCGAATCCTATTCACTCAACCAGTCAACCTGCGCAGGCGATCGATTAATGCGCGGTTGTATAGTTCCGTGCAAATCATTCCATTCTGTTAACACTTCTTGTCAGTTTTCCTATTTTGGACTAAAATCAAGTACACAGATATGCTGTTATTCTGCTGTGGCGGCAAAGGCAGATATTGTGTGTTCTGTATATGTTTTGGTATCGCTTAGGATAATGTTCTTTCGTCAAATGGGACTAGCAGACGAACTTTTGCACCCGTGTTCCAACGTTAAAAACTGTATGAAGTTCAGTTTTCTGGGGAAAATAGTGTATGAAACCGCTTTATGTTGTTTAAATTGATGAGATGTGTGCATTTGGTTGCGTGTGATCTGTTTATTAAATGAAATATTGTTGAAAACTGACCGTCGGATTGCAGTCTGTTGTCGAAGAAACTGAGTGAAAAGAAGGGGAACTACTCTTGTCGCTAGACAAAGTATGAGTTACTTGCCTTGCGGGAAATTGCTTGTGATGAACGTTTGAGCACGGCAAATCTAGATTCAGAAAACAACCGAACTCATGGATTTTATATGAAGATTCATGTGTTCAGGCCTGTAGTTGTTAATTTAAATGCGGTATGTTTGTATTGTTTGCTCCAGAGATGTATACTTCGTACGTTAGAGCGTTCGGAACTTTTCAGTCGCAAAAAGTAGTACCGAAACAGAACAACTTCTCAACCCATTGCACTATCGAGGATTCAGGCTGTTGCTGGGTCGTTATTTGTTTGGTTGCTGGGTCATTATCGAAAAATAACTACCCCTACAAGTTTACAGAGGTAAAGAAGCAGAGGGGGGAATAAGGTTGATTTACTTGCTGTGTGTTTAGTCCGAAAAGGTCAGCGGAATTTGTTCTTAAAGGGTAGGTTCATCGTTTAGAATCAATGTTTTGTCTTCTTACTAAAATGTTATCTACTAATCGAAAATAATCGAACTCCAACGTTTTGTGTGTGTGGAGAGTGGATCAACGACTTTTTGTTAAAAGAAAGATATCGTCGGTGAAGGGAAGGCTAATAAAGATGATTCCAACAGACGATCTGCACATTTTCTACTCAGGAGGTTGGGGGAGGGGGGGGGGGGAGGAGGGCATATAATCTTCGTCCTCCTTTTCTGGGGTTTTCCCATCATTTCATATCCTGCTTTTTTCTCCGTGTTTGTATTTTTAAATGAGATGAATGATGTTCTCTTATAGCTTTTTTTTTAATTCCTTAGTTAGAAGAATTATTGCATCAGTAACTCATCAGCGTATGTTTAATAGTTCATGCCGTGTCCCATCGGTTTAGTAGCAGCGAGGCCCGTCTCCTCGTTCCAGAGGTTTCTTCTTTTACAGCGTTGTTCTCAGGCCTCGGGCCTTCGGACATTTTGGGCATACTTTTTTGATCTGGGGAATTGTTCTCAGTCCTGGTGTCTGTCCAATAGTTCTGACATGTATGAGGTCTTCTGGCAAAGTAATCTGTTTGTAGTTAGGGCATGTTGTTCTCAGTCCTGGTGTCTGTCCAATAGTTCTGACAAATAGGAGGTCTTCTGCCAGAAGAGTTTTTTTATTGTCAGGATATTTTGACCATTACGTATTTTCAATCAAGGTCAAACTGGCCTATTGTCTTCTGAGTCTTGGAACAACAATGCTTTCGTACCGTTTTCATTTCGAGAATTCTGTCTATTTTCCCTGAACGACAGGACAGAGAATGTTGCGTATGACATCTCCTTTAATAACATCACCTAAATGATTCCGTGGATCTGTGCAACTCCTAATGGCTATCGATTTAGAGTTGCAAGCCCGCGCCAAGAGAACAATACACCTAGGCAAGGAAAGGGAAGGGTTAGAATGGAAGAAAAGCGGGAAGGTTTTTCCCACGGGAATGTTCCACCACGGAAAACGGAGTCAGAAGTCTGCGAAAGACGAACCATTTGCATATTCAGCATTCAGCAAATCTCGCGCGGTAGAAGCGGAAAGAAAAGTATAACGGTTCCTGGTGCATATTTGCATACATCTAAAATAAAATTACGACTACTTCCCCAGCGAGGAAACGTTGGAGTTATTCGTAATGGAAAGTCCAGTGCGCTTTACGGTACATGTCGCATCTCATGAATGACCACTGTTGTTCATATTTCTTCAGGGAAGACGGATTGCACAAATAGTTATAACACAAGATGAGCAAAAATGAGAAGATTTGACTAGAATGCGAGGAACAGGGAAGAATAGAAACAAAAACCTAGAGATGGACAAGCACTGCTAATCTCAGGCCACGGTCTTCTGTCATTTACCCATACCTGAATATTGTTTAATCTGATGTATTGTTTTGAACCCAGGCTGGTCGAACGTCCGATCGTTTTGATAAGTTGGATGTCCTTTGACACAACAATTTTTGGGGGGTCCGGACATTTTGACCGATACATATTTTGAATTCAGAAACCCACTGGCCTATTGTTTTTTGTGACTGAGAACAACACTGGGACAAGTAGTTAGCCATTGACATTAACGGACGGAGAGAGAACGATACAGTGAAGAACACAAAACAATAATGTAATAAACGCACAGGCTAGGTTGAACAATCACAAGGAGTCGTGAATGAACAGATTACATATGTAAAGTATGTGTAAACACCAGTTCCCTATTACGTTTTTGAAACTGTTGATTGCTTTCTTTAGGTGCGCTTTATGTTTTCTTCATGTGTATATTTATTCATCACGACAGCGGTGTTACTTTTTTTTTTTTTTTTTTTTTTTTTTTCGACCTCAGTTGCATGCAAGGCTGCTTCAACCCATCTTTTTTGCCTCTTTCGTCTTTTTTTTTTTTTTTTTTTTTTTTTTCTTTCTTTCTTTTTGGGCGGTGAGCATATCCTTCTTCGCTGGTCTTTTTTTTTTAATGAAATTTTAATTTTGTTTTCTTTTACATTACAGGTTACATTTCCATTAGATTACTTTTTAATTCAACAACAATTTAACTAATGTCTGCGTGTATGTGCGTGTGTGTGTGTGTGTGTGTGTGTGTGTGGACAGCGGTGTTACTGTTCATTCAATTTTGTGTGTTCAATTTCGATTTGTTTTTAAGCTGTCCTCTCGACCACAAGGAACGACTCTTGGTACTCATTGAAATAATATTACAGCATCGCACTCGTGGTGGTCTGAAGGTAAGGCTCACATTCACAAACTAGCCATGATGAATTCCTTTGACCACGTCGCAACTGCCTAGGAGACGGGGATGGCGTTGGAAAGAAAATAACAATTAATCAAATTGAGTAGAAGCGCCAGACACGATCCATCTTCACAGAGACTGAAATATGGGATTGCCCCTTCCCTGCTTCCATATAGGGATGGCTTTCAGAATCGGGCCGTTATTGTCTCGATAGTTCACAATGAAAATATTTGTCACAAACCGCAATGGCGACAGTCTGCTCTTTCGTTTAACCTTGTACAGGAAATGCAGAAACGAGAAATGAAGCGATGATTCTCATCTTGATATTTGAAGTAAAGAATCGCCACCGTATAATATTACGGAAGTAAAACCCATCAAATGAAAGTACAATGATAGGTGGTGAACCAATGATCCATTGAAAGAAACTTTCAACAGAGAAAATGAGTCAATAAGCTGTGGATTAAATGTCAGTTAGCTGTATCAAAAACCTTACAAAGTACCAGCATTTCTTGTTGAATTGTGCGTCCAAGAATTAAAAAAAATAGTTGCCCTGGAAACGAACTACTGCTTCCGCGGAAATATTGTGAAATCTTGCTGACATTTTCGAGCTTTCGCAGTCAAAGTAGCTTTTTGCTTCGACCAGTGAGAATGTTGCTGTTGTTGCGAGTTTAGGTGGAAACCGTTGTTCTCACAGAAGATGAAACACAGTCATTCACATAGTCTACCACCAGGCACAATCTGTGTTGTAGAAAACTATGTCTCTATTGATGTCACCTAAGTGTACCTTAGTATAACCTTCCAGTATTCCTCTTTGTCATCTTACGTAAGTATTCCTTATAAACAAGGGTACTTCACAAAGATTGATATGTTAGCGCCCAACAGTCAAGTGAACAAGATTAAAGCATTATGTTTAGTTTATTCCTTTCATTTTTAAGCGGACTCAGATTACAAAAAGAGCCATGTAGGACTATGTGTTTAGTCATGTTAAATGTAAAGCCTCCCTTGAGGTAACATTCATGCACACTGTCACGATCGGGTGACAGAGACCAAGAAAGCGTCACTCAGTGGAGTGCCTGTTCTGGGTCAATGTATGATAGAAAGCGCCTGTGCGTGATATTGGACACAGCAGAGTTTTTGCTGACAGTGCTCCCGAGCACGGATGTTTTGAAACGCACGAGCTTCACAGTGCAGGTTTCTGCTGTCATAGGGCTGACGGTTTTTTTCGCTGACAGCGCGCACGGGATTTTCAGGGATTGAGTTTCTCGTGTCTTTTTCCTGCTTGGGGAGGCAAAACTGTGTATAGCTGGACTGGTTTGGTGACAAGGTCAGTCACGTGTATTTGGCTAGGTGGTCTGTCAGAGACTCAAGGACGACACACTTGACACCCAGCGGCAGAAGGGGAAGGACCTAACACACAGTTACTAGAGTATGATGGTTTTTCACCGAGTATCATATTCGGCACTCTAGGGGAACTTCCACAAGTTATTCCTTTCCTCTGCCACGTATTTTGCTGAGGACAAGTCGTCACATTTCCTTCGTCGGCGATGGCTTTCGCATAAGGATTCGACAAGGGGTTCTGGACGTTTTGGGTCACTGTTGACGAACAGAGACTGTTCCAGGGAGGAGGCGGACTTTGCTTCCATTGAGAGTTACAATCATAGGCTTTTGAGGTAATAAATCATTATTTAACGCTGTTGATGAGTCTGTGTTGTGGAATGAAATACTCTCTGTTGTTCTTTCCAGGTTAGCGCATAATTTACTCTCTGTGACGCTAAAATACTAATCTGTATATGGTTTTTGCAGATAGGGAGAGAAGGACGGAAAATGGCTGTTTTGTTGTTGTAAAAAGTCAGTTTTGTGCAGGCCCACGTGCTCGATGAGATATTTAAAGATGACATGTTTTAAGGTGGTGGGTGAGGGGTAGCTGACATGTTTAGTGCACCGATGCTTTCTGTTTGCAGCCTTCCTTCGTTCGTTCGTTTCGTTCGTTCGTTACGTTCCCGTAACATCGGCACGGCTGACTCTGGCGGGAACTGTTGAGGCTACGCTAACCAGGAGACCGGCTAACCAGGAGACCGGCTAACCAGCGGACCGGCTAACCAGCGAACCGGCTAACCAGCGGACCGGCTAACCAGCGAACCGACTAACCAGCATACCGGCTAAGCAGCAGCAGCAGAGATAAAGCTAAGTGCACCATGTCGTACGCACCCCGTTGACCACCGTTGTCTTTTCGTATCTATGATTTCATTGGAGTAGTGACAACGTGGGGTGTGGACACCTGCACGAACTAGAGCTTTTCGAACAGAACATTCTCATTTAACTATATTTACACGGGTTCAGCGTGTTCCTATAATTTTCTACATACTACTGGCATTTTGTCAGTGAACACTGGTTTTTTACGTGTTGAGAACGTAAAAGGAACATTTTGAGTGAAGGCTCGAGGGAGGTGGAGAGTTTATACATAAACAGGCGTCTGAAACTTATACTTTTGTTGACTCTATTTAATTGTATGCCTGCGAGAGTGGATCGTGGTGTGGTTAGTTAATTAGTAGTAATTAACCGGTTCATAATCACCTTGAGTGATATATTGAAACGTGACACATGGGGGCCAAGCCGGGATCTACTCAGTTAATTTCCAACTGATAAAGACCCACCAATTAAGGATAACTAAGAGCAGATAATCTCGTCAGTGCTCGACTTATTTTCTGCTTGGTGCCACCCTTTTTTGTATAGTTTTGATCATATACCACACCTTAAGCGATTCACATCTTGCAGGAAATGTAAATTGTAATTTGTGAGTTATTGT
Source organism: Littorina saxatilis (assembly GCF_037325665.1). Lineage (NCBI taxonomy): Eukaryota > Metazoa > Mollusca > Gastropoda > Littorinimorpha > Littorinidae > Littorina > Littorina saxatilis. The sequence continues at coordinate 5,088,411 of NC_090261.1, read as the reverse complement.
ATGCGCTAACTGTGATTACCTCCCTTTCCTTTGTTTGTGAATCTTTGTTGTTGTACGTTCAGAGTTTTCCGTTGCAGAGAGCTGAGCGGGGTTAGCGGATTTGTTATTCGTTTTACTCAGTTTTCTCTACATTGTTGTTTCGCATTCCGTAACAGGTTACATTTTCTACCGTCTTGTTTTACTTGGATTTTTCTCCATATTTTGACTTTGTTGGAATTTTGGGGGGGAAGGGTCCGAGGACTTCTGTCCTAACCAAGGCTGTGGGAGACCCTCTGTTTCACCGCAAAAAGCAGCCGATAAAGTAGGCCACGGCTGTGGGAAACACTTTGTTTCACCGCAGAAAGCAGCCATAAAGTAGGCTACGCGATTTGTTCTACACCGTTTGGATTTTTCTTCTGCATTTTCCGGTTGCTGGATTTTTGTATCCACCGCTTTCGTCACCGCGTATTCTAGCTATAGCTGCGTTAGACTTACTTTTGTGATAAAGCTTTGCTAAAACTAACCATGGCTACAGGGGGATCTCCGACGAGGAGAATAACTTTCGAGACTCCTGGCAGTGAGCAACCGACTGAGCGAGACGCACGCGTTAGAGCCCGAAGCGTTCTAAAACGCTTAGAAGTGGAACGGAAGGAAGAATTTGAGCGACTGACAAGAAAAGAAGAACGTGACAGACAGGACAAGAAGGACGAACTTGACAGACAAGAAAGAGAACGACAGGCCGAACGACAGGCAGAACGAGACAGACAGGAAAGGAAAGACGAACGTGACAGACAGGACAAGAAAGAGAAAGACGAACTTGACAGACAAGAAAGAGAACGACAGGCCGAACGTGACAGACAAGAAAAGAAAGACGAACGTGACAGACTAGACCGGAAGGAACAGGCGGATCGCGATCTCCAGCTAGAACTAGCTAGGCTACAGGCCGAGAAGGGTACGCTTACTCAGGCTAGCGCGCCGACGTTTGTTGCCGACCGTACGAGACTGCCGACGTTCGACGATGACAAGGACGAGCTCGACGACTTTTTACGCCGGTTTGAGCGCATTGCATCCGACCAGAAGTGGGAAGAGGCCACGTGGGCTAGCCGCCTTAGCACCTGCTTAAAAGGACGCGCATTGCAGCTCTACAACGCTTTGGACGACGACGAGGCGAGAGACTATCAGGCACTAAAGAAGGCGTTACTCCAGCGCTTCAACCTGACTGCGGAAGCCTACAGACGACGTCTGCGTAACAGCAAGAGACTGAGCGGCGAGCTGAGTCATCAGTTTGTGGCACGCCTTAACCTCTACCTGCGGCGCTGGGTGGAGATGGCCGAAAAGGACTGGACCGTCAACGACCTTGCCGACCTCATAGTCATGGAACAACTGATGTCCAGCCTGCGACCTGAGGTGGTGACCTTCGTGCAGGAGCACCAGCCCAAGACTACTCAGGAGGCAGCCGACTGGATCAGAGTGCACGAGGACGCCCAGGCGATCTCCGGCAAATCTTCAGGCTCACGGCCAGGAAAAACGGGAAATTCGGGTTCTTCAGGACCCAAGGACGGGAAGGACGATCAGGGACACAAGGGATCGAGTTCCAGAACTGACATCCAGTGTTACTACTGCAACAAGCGGGGCCACGTGAAGAAGGACTGCCACAAGAGACAGGCTGACCAGAAGGGCGTACACTTCGTTGGCAGTGAGGAGTTCAGGGACGTCACGAGCTCATGCACCATCCCACAACTCTGCGTTCCGTGCTCCAGGAAACATTTCCAGCCCCACTGCAACGTCTACGTTAACGGAGTGAAGGGCGAAGGTCTGCGGGACACAGGGGCAGACATGATAGTGGTTCGGGCGAGTCTAGTTCCAGCCATGGCCTACACAGGAGACAGCATCAGGGTGAGAATGGCCGAGGCATCTCACGCTTACGACTTGAACACGGCAGTGATCAAGGTCGTAACCCCGTTGTTCACGGGGACCATTGTGGCCGTCGTCATGGACGATCCTCCATGCGACCTGCTCATTGGAAACCGGGTTCAGTTTGTGGACGGCGTCACCAGGGAGGTTCCCGTTTATCGGTCTCCCGACGTCATTTCAGTGCTCACGCGGGCACAGGCGGAGCGAGAGGACAAACCTCTCAAACCCCTACCTGCTGCACGAGCTGCCCTGGGGAACGTGACCCCCGCGCTTCTCGCGAAGGCTCAGGATTCTGACCCGACCTTAGCTACTCCTCGGGAGCACGCGAAGTCGGGGAAGGTGAAGCTGAGCGGGAAGCATGGGAGGTCAAAGTTCCTCAGGGACAAGAAGTTGCTCTACCGTGAGTTCAGCAACCAAGAAGGTACATTCAAACAGGTTGTCGTGCCTCGCGAGTTTCGCGAGGGTGTCATGGCAACGGCACACGACTCGATTCTGGGAGGTCATCTTGGTACCAAGAAGACCACGGATCGTGTCTGGCGCCACTTTTACTGGCCAGGCATCTGCACGGATGTCCGACGTTTCTGTGCGTCCTGCGATAAGTGCCAGAAGGTGGTTGCCAAAGGAAGGGTGAGGAAGGTCCCCTTAGAGAAGATGCCGCTCATCGACGAACCCTTTCGTCGGGTGGCAGTGGACATCATCGGGCCCATCTTGCCTGCGTCTGAGGACGGAAACAGATACATTTTGACCATGGTGGACTACGCTACTCGATACCCAGAGGCGATCCCTCTGAAATCGATTGAAGCCACGCGAGTAGCTGAGGCTCTGGTTACTATGTGGTCCCGGCTGGGAATTCCATCAGAGGTACTCACCGACAGAGGCACGCAGTTCACGGGAGGAGTGATGGCGGAGGCAGCACGACTGCTATCACTGGAGCAGCACTTCACCACTCCTTACCATGCTCAGTGCAACGGACTGGTGGAAAGGTTCAATGGCACCTTGAAGACCATGCTGAGGAAACTAGCTCAGGAGAAACCACGCACGTGGGACAGGTACATCCCAGCATTGCTTTTTGCATACCGCGAGGTTCCTCAGGAGAGCTTGGGTTTTTCCCCATTTGAGTTGTTGTACGGCAGACAGGTACGCGGTCCCATGGCTATCCTGCGTCAAGCTTGGACGGACGAAGAAGCTGACGAGGAGGTGCAGACGACAGCGACCTACATCGTAGAACTCAGGAACAGGATTGAAGAGACCTGCAAATTGGCTCAAGAGAACCTGGGAAGAGCAGCACAGCGTTACGCGCGAGGATTCGACCGCAAGGCACGGCCGCGCAGCTTCAAGATTGGAGAACGGGTGTTGCTACTTCTACCTGTCAAACACAACAAGCTACAACTGCAGTGGCAAGGACCTTTTGAGGTGACAGCGAAAGTGGGCCAAAACGACTACAGGATCATGATGCACGGGAAAGCACGCCTGTACCACGCCAACCTGCTGCGCGCCTACATAGAGAGGACAGCCTACGGGGAGAAGAACAAAGACCAGAAGAACAAAGACAAGAAGACAGAGAAGGTTGCAGTTATCAGGGGTGAAACGAGGGGTTGCTCGTTCTTGAGGACGACCTTTCTGTCTGGAAACAGACCATCAACCTCTGCAATATCTTCAGGTTGCAAGGTTGGCAAACGCCAGACTTATGCGCTGGGCGTTGATTCTCCAACCGTACCAATTCACGGTACGCGTCATTCCGGGCGCCAACAATGTTGGAGCTGACTTTCTCTCTCGGGCTGTAGAGGAGAACATGACTGTGAGCGAAACCGAGGTTTCGTCTTGAAGAGGGGAGGTGTGTCACGATCGGGTGACAGAGACCAAGAAAGCGTCACTCAGTGGAGTGCCTGTTCTGGGTCAATGTATGATAGAAAGCGCCTGTGCGTGATATTGGACACAGCAGAGTTTTTGCTGACAGTGCTCCCGAGCACGGATGTTTTGAAACGCACGAGCTTCACAGTGCAGGTTTCTGCTGTCATAGGGCTGACGGTTTTTTTCGCTGACAGCGCGCACGGGATTTTCAGGGATTGAGTTTCTCGTGTCTTTTTCCTGCTTGGGGAGGCAAAACTGTGTATAGCTGGACTGGTTTGGTGACAAGGTCAGTCACGTGTATTTGGCTAGGTGGTCTGTCAGAGACTCAAGGACGACACACTTGACACCCAGCGGCAGAAGGGGAAGGACCTAACACACAGTTACTAGAGTATGATGGTTTTTCACCGAGTATCATATTCGGCACTCTAGGGGAACTTCCACAAGTTATTCCTTTCCTCTGCCACGTATTTTGCTGAGGACAAGTCGTCACATTTCCTTCGTCGGCGATGGCTTTCGCATAAGGATTCGACAAGGGGTTCTGGACGTTTTGGGTCACTGTTGACGAACAGAGACTGTTCCAGGGAGGAGGCGGACTTTGCTTCCATTGAGAGTTACAATCATAGGCTTTTGAGGTAATAAATCATTATTTAACGCTGTTGATGAGTCTGTGTTGTGGAATGAAATACTCTCTGTTGTTCTTTCCAGGTTAGCGCATAATTTACTCTCTGTGACGCTAAAATACTAATCTGTATATGGTTTTTGCAGATAGGGAGAGAAGGACGGAAAATGGCTGTTTTGTTGTTGTAAAAAGTCAGTTTTGTGCAGGCCCACGTGCTCGATGAGATATTTAAAGATGACATGTTTTAAGGTGGTGGGTGAGGGGTAGCTGACATGTTTAGTGCACCGATGCTTTCTGTTTGCAGCCTTCCTTCGTTCGTTCGTTTCGTTCGTTCGTTACGTTCCCGTAACATCGGCACGGCTGACTCTGGCGGGAACTGTTGAGGCTACGCTAACCAGGAGACCGGCTAACCAGGAGACCGGCTAACCAGCGGACCGGCTAACCAGCGAACCGGCTAACCAGCGGACCGGCTAACCAGCGAACCGACTAACCAGCATACCGGCTAAGCAGCAGCAGCAGAGATAAAGCTAAGTGCACCATGTCGTACGCACCCCGTTGACCACCGTTGTCTTTTCGTATCTATGATTTCATTGGAGTAGTGACAACGTGGGGTGTGGACACCTGCACGAACTAGAGCTTTTCGAACAGAACATTCTCATTTAACTATATTTACACGGGTTCAGCGTGTTCCTATAATTTTCTACATACTACTGGCATTTTGTCAGTGAACACTGGTTTTTTACGTGTTGAGAACGTAAAAGGAACATTTTGAGTGAAGGCTCGAGGGAGGTGGAGAGTTTATACATAAACAGGCGTCTGAAACTTATACTTTTGTTGACTCTATTTAATTGTATGCCTGCGAGAGTGGATCGTGGTGTGGTTAGTTAATTAGTAGTAATTAACCGGTTCATAATCACCTTGAGTGATATATTGAAACGTGACACACACATGGTGTGTGTGTGTCGGTGACTTTAAGTCTCCGTGTGTGTGAATGAGTGTATGTGCGCCTTGAGTCGCCTGTTGGTGAGATATGTGCGCGTTATAAATATTCGTATTATTATTATTATTATTACTTTATTCCAGCCTGTACCCCCTCCTCACGAACGTATTACATTTTTAGAGCAACTTTTGTTCTTTTGTTGTTCTTGGTGGGCTTTGTTGTTGTTCTGATCTCTTCTTTTTTTTCAAGACGATGCAATTAACTTTTAATGCGATGACGAAGGTTGTTTCCTCTTTGGCGAAACAAAAACAGGCAGCATTAGAAACCTCCTTTGAACAGAACATATCAAGTGAAAAAGTCATCCAGACATCCTTAACCCCTAACCAAAAAAAAGATCTCACATCTTACATGCCTTGCAACGAGTTTTCCCGAAATCCTGGTCGTTGAAAGGTTAAAGCTTCCAACTTGAAATAAAACTCCAGAGATTCACTTTAATCGGTGTTTACTGCCTCAGTCAAGTTCTTCAAGTGGCTCAGCGGATCGATGGCATTGTCTGCGAGTGAGAGCCGTTGAAGCCGTTGTGGAGTGTTTCTAAACAAGACACTGACCTTTGCAGGCAGCTGCCATTTCGCAGACGACAGTTCCCATTCTCCCCTCCAGGGGGCGGGGTGTTGGTGAATAATGTATCGCGGGTTCGCTTGATTAAAATGTTCCATGTTGTTGACCCTCCCCTCGGCAATATTTGGTAGGGCAGAAGAGAGGGGGGGGGGGTCTACGATAATTGTGTGCGTGCATGCGTGCACTTATTGTATCTTTCTGCATGTCTGTTTGAGTATGTGTCTGTCTGCCTGCCTGCCTGTCTGTCTGTCTGTTTGTCTGTCTGTCTGTCTGTTTGTCGATGTATCTGTCTGTCTAACTGTCGCAGTATGATAGTACCGTACTGCAAAGTAACCGACCAGGTTGTATCTTACTGCGACCGATGATAGCCCGTTATGCTCGAGCTCATGCCTGCATGTATCTACCAATTCTCGTTTATTTGGAAAGCAGTGCATTATCTTACCAAGCCTAGACCAATAGACCTGAAATCTGTCACTGCAGCTGTATGTACAAGGTGATTCTGCCACAGAAGAACTGAACGAGTCATTGAAAGTGACAGGGACTGTCTCGCGGGCGGAAGTTACAAGGAAATGACGCTAACAGGGACTCGACCAAGGGAGGTAACAAGGAGTGCCAGCGGAAGCAGGCAGGACAAACCTGTCAGAGGCATTTCCAGGCTCGCTTAGCAGTACCATCATTACACGCCAAAAATTCCGACGTGATTTGATTGAAATATCAGTCGTCCCTGCCTGTTTGTGAAAAGAACGGAAGAAAATTGGTGACAAGAAGCGAGAAAAGGGTCAGCAAACAAACAATGCTCATTCAAAGAGAAGCATGGACAGCGGTTGAAAATATTCGATTCGCGTGTTGAATTTTTGCCAAAAGCAAGTGCCATCGAATAGGGATGTTTAACGTACGCAACAGTAATCAAACTAAGTACATCACATGCGAGCTTCGTGAGCAGAAGGATATCTCTTAATTCCACAATGTTTTACAGTCGGCCGGTTATTACATGAGTCGCTTTATCCGGAGTTATTGGTAAAACGTTTAAGGTGGGCTTTTCGGTGTGTTTTTTTTAAACCACACCGAAGAAACAAAAAGCCTTTTAAAGAATAAAAAAAAGACATTTATTTCACTATTTTCACTATTCATTAATCTTCCCTAATCAATAACCATCAAATTATTTGGAGACTCCAGAAGCTTCTGGAAATGAGGGTTTCAATTGTTTGGGTTTCGCAGTACAAAAAGATAATTTCCTCCTATTATTTCATGGTTCAGTTGTACCGTCAGTTTCAGCCCCAATTAACTTTGTTTGCAATATCCACAGTATGTGTTTTCGTATTGTAAATGTTCATCACTTTTAGGGCGATATTTCCATTTGTCATCATTTTCACGAGTTTTCATTCACAAACACCTGGGAAATAAATCTCATGTTCCCCATGCAATAAATCGAGGTGGTGAATGGGTTTGAGCTTTCAGGTGAAACGTGGATTGTCAAAGTAAAAGCCAATCAGGCTGATTGTTTGATGTGTGGAACCATCGCGGCTTTGGATTTGTGTTTCCGAGGACAATGATTGTAAGCATTCACTCTCAAAGACCCAATCAATGTTGATAATTACCGCGGCGACTCATGGTCAATTTGCAACTTATCTCTGTAATCGCAAAATCCACAACGAAAAGTCATAAACACTTAAAAAGAAAAGAAATATGCTCAACACTTACTGAACTCACAGGTATGATCGCAGCTCTGTACATTTTCAGACTGGAAGAAAAGCGTCAACAAGCTACGTTTGACGTCACATACAAGGTTGACGTGTTATCTCGAGCTACTGTGACGATGCTTTGTGGCCCGGAGTTGGATTCTAAAAATTCGTCTCCCTGTGGGTTATTGTGCATTTTGTTGCACAACCAAAATGATGACAAAAACGATGTTTGGTGGCTTGTTGTCAGACCAGCATTTTGTTGTTGGTCCTCGGGGAGCATATCGCCTTTTGTCTCATATTTATCAACCGCGGCCTTCGGCCTTGGTCGATAAAGATGAAACAAAAGACGATATGGTCCCCTTGGACCAACAAAAAAGCTGGTCTGTCAACAAGCCACCAAACATCTTATATTGTCTGCCTCGCATTATTTAGATCCTTTTGTGTTAAAAGTTACTGAAAATGAAAGGTCGATGCTCTTTCAAAAAGAGAGAACGCAAGAGTGTAACATAAAAGAAATCATATTGTAATTCAATCAAGTTGGCGTTTTAATGAAACAGATCCTGTGATTGGTCAGAATGCCCCAACTCATTAAAAATTACCGGTCATTAATTGTCGATAACCACTTGCTAAAAAATCCATTAACAGCCTGCTGGCGAGGCGCATTGATACAGCCTCAACTAGTCTCGGTTAGCTTTGAGGGTCATTTTACAAGTAGGAAATAGGAAGGCCAACGAAATACCGAGACCATAAGCTATGCGAAGTGATGACGTCGAATACGTGACGTATGTTGATGCATGAATTCTTCCGGACTACGTCGGTCAATTCCAAAGATCGCTCTTGTGATGAAAAGAATTTGTTTTAGAGTTTGCTGTTCAGAAACCCGTCAAAAAAGAAGGGAAAATGTGTGTGAAAGAAAACAAAACAGGAGCAGAGTGATACGATAGGAATACAGAGACATATTTCTTGGGACTTGACCCTTGCAGGTAGGTGGACTGAAAATAGTGTGTGAACAGAACAGAACCAATTCTGTCTGTTTACAACCGCATGAAAGCAGGAAAGAGATCGTCGTCAGATTGAATTACAATAACATTAACATGCTTCCATTTGAAACTTCTCGGTCTTCATCGTGGATTGACGCCCTCCCAAAGTCTAATTGAAGCCCTCCGTCGCTTCGCTCCGTCGGGCTTCAATTACCTTTGGTCGGGCGTCAATCCCCGATGAAGACCGAGAAGTTTCAAATGGAAGCATGTTAATGTGTAAATGTACAAAAATTCGTTTTTGGTGCTACCTTCTGTTTTTGCCCCATTTACCGTTGATTGTTTGATCATAATTATGTTGTATACTCATATCCGTGCAAGTGGATAAATGCCAAAAGTAACAGAAGAGTTCACAGGAGTAAAACAGTGGAGAGAGGGGGGGGGAGGGGGGGGGGAGAGAGAATCATATGCAGAATAAGATCGTTCCAATTTAGTTCACAGCAAATGTCCAAGCCTGCATGCCTTACTGCCCTACATAACACATGAAACAAAACATTTTACTTTACCAAAAATCGATGGTTTTGCTCGACTTTACAAAAGCTTTGCGGCATGAAAACGGACCAAGCAGCTTTTCATTCAGTTTTAATGGAAATGCACCGACAGAAAGTGGAACCAGTGAAAATGAATCCACCATTGCAAGGTCCAAGAGGGCTAGACTGGGAGCGCTCCATTCAGGAAGGATCCATTTGATTGCCATGGTATCAACAAAGACCGGACAGAACAGTCTCATCACCGGTCGATGAGGTCCATTACGTGTCACGTGTGGCTTTCATTTCACTTTGACGACTTGGACTTCATGCCAGGAATTACGCTAAACAGTCGGCCATGTGCCCAAGATTGAGTTATGCTTTTGTGCTTTAGCCTTGGAGGTGGGAGAAGATTATGCTGAAAGATTTAGCTGTTGCATTTTACTTGCTACTGCTGCAGCTGAACCTGCTGTTAAAGAAAGGGAAGGGGGAGGGTGGGAAGAGGAACAAGTGTGAGGAGAATGAAACAGTTTGGCTCAGCCATCGGTTCTAAAAACTAGATCTCTGTCTTTGTTTATGTCTGTCTGTCTGTCTGTCTGTCTGTCTGTCTGTCTGTCTGTCTGTCTGTCTGTCTGTCTGTCTGTCTGTCTCTCTCTCTCTCTTTCTCTCTCTCTCTCTCTCTCTCTCTCTGTCTCTCTCCCTGTCTCTGTATATGTCTCTCTGTCTCTCTGTCTCTCTCTGTCTCTCTGTCTCTGTCTCTGTCTCTCTGTCTCTCTATCTCTCTTTCTCTCTCAATCTCTGTCTGTCTCTCTTTGTCTCTGTCTCTGTCTCTGTCTCTCTCTCTCTGTCTCTCTCTGTCTGTCTGTCTCTGTCTCTGTCTCTCTCTGTCTCTCTCTCTCTCTGTCTCTGTCTCTGTCTGTCTCTCTCTGTCTGTCTGTCTCTGTCTCTGTCTCTGTCTCTGTCTCTCTCTCTCTCTCTCTCTGTCTCTCTCTCTCTCTCTGTCTCTCTCTGTCTCTCTCTCTCTCTTTCTCTCTGTCTCTCTGTCTCTCTCTGTCTGTCTGTCTCTGTCTCTGTCTCTGTCTCTCTCTGTCTCTGTCTCTCTCTCTCTCTCTCTCTCTCTCTCTCTCTCTCTCTCTCTCTCTGTGCTTCTCAGCCATATCCCCTCTCCTTGTTCCACCTCCTTTACATTTCCCCTTCCCCTCGAACTTCCCTTCTGTAACGAAGCCCTAATGATGTCACAGAAGCTGACGTATGAAAACCTCCCCGTGTTACACTCTCAAGGGACATCACTCACTTCCGGCAGCTGGTTTTGCTGAACAGTGGCTCATGTCCCCTCTTCTCCTTCCACAATCAATATGTCTGAGAGAGTTAGAGTCCAAAGATTCCCCGCTTTTACAAGGATGACAGCAAGAAATGGGATTACAGAGATGTTGCTTTTCAATTACATCGTTGGACACTTTCCGAGGCTCTGTAACCCACTATTTATCCTCGCGTGGTGTCCTTTTAACAATGCATGCTTTGTACTAGGAGAGATAATACTGAATGAACACACACACGTACGCACGCATGCACACACACACACACATACACACACACACACACACACACACACACACACACACACACACACACACACACACACCGGGTTGAAGAGGGCAGTTCACATAGGTTGGTCTGTGCAGCAACCGGTGTCCAGGCAGAATAGACTTCAAAAGCCGTTAGGCTACGACAGTGACAACCAGGAATCGATATATCTGTCGCCGTACTATCACTGCGTTCGGACATTATGCTAATCAACTCCACCGAGGAATTCCCACTAAGCCGGACTGTAGCTCGGGGTGGCGCACCGGTGATTTTCTGCTAAACTTGAAGTGTTTGAACTTTGGCAATCTAAATAGTGATGCAATTTTGGAACGTTGGCAGCCTCTTTGTTTTTGTTTTTGAATAGTGATGGTTATATGTTTTGTTGTGGAGTGTTAATTCTTCGTATCTAAAAATCTGTCTGTTTTTGATGGATTGGTTTTGTCATTCCAGAACTTGATTTTGTTTTGTTTTTTGTTACGTGTTTGCGTTTCGCCTTTGTGGAGGCCTGCATAGCTGCTACCTTGGAAAACCTTTTCCGTGCATGTTTTGACGACGTAAAACCCAGGGTTCGTTGGTAGGATTGCCAGCGTTTTGGTATTCTCTTTGATCTTCTTTCATCTTCTCGTTTCTCCAATTTCTTGTTTAACTTCTTGCTGTTTTTCTACCGTTGCAGCTGATTTTACAACCCCGTTGTTCAACACACATGGTTAATTCATTCTTGGGGTACCTTTAACATGCACAATGCGCTCTATGCACGGCAGACAAACTGGAACCTCAAAATGAGAAAATTCCCCACACCCAGTCCCATAACCTTTCTTTCTTAGCTCCTGCGAGGGAAAAATCGTTACGCCTGATATTAATTGGG